>NC_083620.1:30033101-30098101 GCF_963584025.1 Labrus mixtus | reverse complement strand
AACCCAGACTTCCATCTCCCCAGCAACGTTTTACATCTCTCCTCCTGGGGCATTCTGAGGCGTTCCAAAGCTAGATGGGATATATAATCCCTCCAGCGAACTCTGGGTCTACCCCGGGGTCACCCTAAAATACCTAAACTTCTTCACTTGGGGTAAGGCTCACTCCCCACCTGGAGAGAGCAATCTACTGTTTTCCGGCAGAGAACCATGGCCTCAGACTTAGAGGTGCTAAACTTCGTCCCAGCCTCTTGGAACTTGGCTGCAAACCGTCCCAATGCCTGCTGAAGGTCCCAGCATGAGGAAGACAACAAACCACATCATCTGCAAAAAGCAGAGATGAGGTTTTTCACCTTGAGTTCCTGTCCAGGAAAATCACAAACAGAATCGTTGACAAGGGGCAACCCTGGCAAGGCCAAAACCCATTGGGAACGTGTCTGACTTTGTGCTGAGGATGCGGACACAGCTCCCACTTGTGTCATACAGGAACCGGATGGCTTGTAGCAACGGGCCCGGGACCACGTATTCCCCCAGTACTCCCCACATTATCATCTGAGGGACACGGTCATAAGCCTTCTCCAAGTCCACAAAACACTGGATGAGCAAATTCCCATTCCCAAGACAGCCCAACAATGTCCAGAGCCTTTAGCATCTCCGGGCATCTCATCCACACACACACATATATATATTTATATATGAAGAGCTCTTTTTCAAAACGCGATAAACGCCAAATTTAAAAAAAACTATCTCGCAATGTCATTCTGCTGTGTACTGATCCTATTCACTGTTAGACAGCTATATATCCTTGTTTAAAATGTACCTCAAAGTGCAGTTCCTTTCCAAACCGCGATAAGCTTTTTTTTGGCTAAACGCGGTATCTCCTCTCGACCAATTAGCGTTCGATCAGCGTTCTAAACTATTCAAGATGGCGGCGCCCTGAAGCGAGGAGTTTTGTTTGCCGGTCTCACTCTTGAAACTGTAATAGCTTTTAAAATGAACACTTTTGACGGTTCAGATGAGCAGGTGATACTTTCATCAGGTGGAGGACGAAGTCGATTGAACAAAGACAACCATAAACGCGAACAAATTAAGAAAACTCGCCATTCTGGTGACGGATTGATTCCAACAGTAGGATGTACACACACTGCTGCCACAAGCTTTTGCCATGCAGATAAACTGACACCCGATGACTTGGTCATGAATTTTCGCAAGTTTTATGACAAACCTGAAAAGGTTGAACAGGACAGGGCTTTACTTCATCTGATGACTGTAACAACGGTGAAACGGCAGCGTCAAAAGGTCGAGGACGAGGACAAACGAAAGGACAGGAACGTGTCCGTGAAGTACAGTCTGCTGTGTAACGACCATCCAGATAAAGTGCCTGTCTGCAAAGCAACATTCCTCACAGTGTTAGGTGAGTATTGTTTTCATTTAAGAAATAGTTGAATACCATTTCGTAGTTTTTACCAAATGTTTACTTCCAACCTATATTGTCTCTATCCTTTGCTGGTAGGTTCTGTACAGCAAAGTTAGTGCTAGCTTAAAGCTTATTATAATGAATTCACAAATATGTGCCAGTACAATTTGGAGAGGTGGAAAAGGTTTTATTACACTAATGTCTTTTATCAAGAGAGGCATTTTAAGTTTGTTCAGAGTAAATGAAGTTTATTACGTGAACCTAATGCTGTTTATCTCACATTGGTTTAAACTGTAAAGTTAGTAGCCTATCTAATTAAGGTAGACGACTGACAACCTCAATAATTACATTTTTCAGGCATCAGCAAGGATCGTGTCTCCCGGGTTGGACAATATTATGCCAAGACTGCTGAGGCACGTCCAGCGAGAAGAGGTGGTGAGTACATTTCTCAGAGTTTGAGGGTGGTGTGGTGAATTTAATAAAAAAAACTTGTAGTGGCCGGTGGAGTTTACACTGTTCCTGACTTGGAAAGTCATGTTCCTCAGGACTTCCTATGTTCATCTTCAGTTCAGTTGCTGATGTAAAAAGCAAACATTAGTGGCCCACTCACTCTGAATGACTTTATTGTATGTATTGTAAACAGTGTTTCTTTTAAATGGTTACCTTTTGCCATACTTTTAATAGAGCCTGGCTCTTTGGCATTGTGGTCAAGTGGCACGTTTAGTACTCTTGAGACCTGGGTGGGGTGACCACCCTCGTCCTTCGCTACAAACGTTTGTAGCGAAGGACGAGGGTGACCTCGAACCCAGGTCTCCAGAGCACTAGACGTGCCCCGTGACACTAGACGTGTCAGAGCGCATACTCAACCGTAGTGACGGGTCACTCTGTCACAGATGCACTTTGAATGGTCCTGATTATTAGGACCATGTTGTCCTACTATTAGAAGTTTCAACACTTTACTGAATGACTATTGAATGTATTTTTTATCATTGTTGTTATTTTATTTGATTGGTTGTTTTTTGCCTGCTTTCAAGGTGCATTGAAAGGTCCTTATTTTAAGATTGAACACTATAGGCCAATTTTATGTATGTTATTGTTTATTAAGTTATTTGTTTTATGTGGTGGACAATGGGAACTCCAATCAGTGTTCTTTTTAAAAACATGAGATTTCAATATAAATGAATGTATTTGAAGTTATTATTTATTTGATTTAGCATTTGTTTATTTTATTATTGATTGTATTTTGTTTCAAATATGAGCTTTTGATATTGCAGGTCCACTGCATGTTCTTTTGTTTTAAAAAAGAAAAGACAGAAAAATTGTAATGCCTGGATTTATAGCGTTTTGGAAAAAATATAATAAACTTTGGTTTTATAATTAACAACATTGTTGTAAGATTTCACAATTATTGTTGAACATGTTTAGACTGAGCCAATAAACTGTTTTAACAGGATCAAATTAATCTTTGTAAAATTTGTTGGTCTGGGTAGATAAATGTCATTTTTCTTAAAACAATTAAAATGGATTTATAGCATTTTGGAAAAGAGCTCTTCATATGCACATTCATATAAATGCACAAAAGTGAATGATTGATAGACACTTGTGTAATATTTGAGAAGAACTGAGGAGAGGGGTGGACAGATTTTCTAAAATGGCTAATTTTGTCCCTCTGCCAAAGCTTCCCTCTGACATGGAGATGGCAGAGGTCATGTTATCTAATGTTTTTCAGCTGTATGTAAACCCTCAGGACGTTGTGTCAGACCGGGGCCCCCAGTTTGCCTCTTGGTTTTGGAAGGAGTTCTATAGACTCTTCGGGGCCACAGCTAGTCTGTCCTCTTGTTTCCACCTGGAAGACTACAATCAGGAGCTTGAGACCAGACTCCATTTCGCGGTATCCCATGATCCTTCACTCTGGAGCAAGCATTTGAATATGGATTCAGTATGGTCACAACTCTCTCCCTGTCTCTGCCATAGGACTTTCTCCTTTCCAGTGTGTGTATAGTTACCAGCCACCATTGTTTCCTGAAGTAGAGGGGTAGGTTGTGGTGCCATCAGCTCTGGCTTTGGTGCGTCTCTCCCACATAACCTGGAGAAAACCCAAGCAGCTCTCCTCTGCACCTACAGCTGGTACAAGAGGTTGGTAGACAAGCGCCCTCTCCTGCTCCTTGCCACAGGGTGGGTCATAGGGTCTGGCCTACAACCTGGGTTTTCACCACATCTAAAGCAGCTGTGTCAGGTGAAGGAGGAGGCCTTTAGGAGTGGGGACCAGTATCTGTACAAGCAGGCCAAAAACCAGCTGACAAAACAGATCAGAGCAGCTAATAAGAGCTAAAACACAGCTTGATGACCCTGCGTCAGTTTGGAGAGCCCTGCAGGACATCAACTACAGTAGACCCTCCTCCCAACCTGTAGGTAGCAATAGACTGGCCGAAGACCTGAACAGCTTCTACTTCAGCTTTTCCTTTTTTTGGACATCAGGAGAAACTCCCCTTCACCCACTCTTCTCATTCCCAAGAAATCCAGCAGCCCAAGTCAACTTCCAACAGCAGTTTATTTTCTTCAGAGCAGAAAATAACAAGCAAAAGGTGGGTAGCAACAACCCTAATCTTTCTTTACATGAAAATAAAGCAAACAAAATTACATTTGTGAAAATCACTTCTGTGTGGCGCACAATTTCTTACAGTGTTTAAATTTACATACAGTATATTTACAAAACAACTCTCTATTTAGCTATGTACACACGCTAATCAATCTTAAAAATGTACTATCTTTATAATCTTCAAATGTCAAGCTGGCTTAGTTTGAAGTGGCCGGAGAAGGAGCGAGCAGGCTGCAGCAGCTGAGATTTTAAAAGCTTCAGTGTCATTCGGCCACTACCGTCATGGCAATTCTCTTTTCTACCTCCACTCAGCAGCAGCATCCATCATCACCTGATTAACCTAGACACACTACTGACACAGATACACACCCACACACTGCAGGGGCAGAGACAGGGGTGCACATTTCACTACTGACATGATCAATACATAATGAGGTCGTGTTGGGTCATAACAATACCTCATGTAAATTAATCCATCTGTTACACAATAACATCATTTATTATCATGTGAATTAACATCTTTGCACGTCACACACCAGCACTATTGTCTCATGTAGGCTTGTATATTTAACGTTTTCGTTGATTTTATAATATTTCATGTTTTACTTTTCTACATAAAACACAGTCTATCAAAGTCACATTCCTCGTATCTGTGAACATACCTAGCAAATAAAGCTGATTCTGAGTCCAGGATTCTCTTCAGAAAGATCTTGTTTAATCTCAACATGGTGTTACAGTATCATTCAAATATAAAAGAAAAACAAATGAACTAAAGTATTCTTTAAGATGTTATTGAGGATTGCAGGTTATAGTGATCAAAAGTGATGAAATCAGAATAATTCATTAGTTTGAAACAGAGTGAACAGAGTCAGCTGATCTTCAGTCAGCAGTTTCTCAGACCGACACAGAGACACTGAAGAACCTGGTAACCAGAGCCTAAACCCAGGATAAAGAGGTTCAGTGAATGTGGTGTTGAAGGTGTGGAGGTGGATCAGTGTGTCAGAGGAGACTCTGTAGAAGGACAGAGAGCCAGCAGGACAGTCCACATACACTGCTACTCTGTGAGAGACAGAGGAGGAGGAGGAGGAGGAAGAGGAGGAGGAGGAGGAGATGTTTGTTTTTATGTTATTGTGACAGACAGCGTAACCTCTATCAGAGCAGAACAGACTCCAGGACTGATCATTATCTCCAAACAAACATTCATCACTGTCTCCTCTCTTTTTGATTCCTCTGTAACTCACTGATACATAAACCTCTCCTCTACACTCGACCTCCCAGTAACAGCGACCAGTCAGACCAGTCCTACACAGCAGCTGAGACCAGTGTTCAAATCTGTCTGGATGATCAGGATATGACTGAAGCTCCTCCACACGTGTCACCTTCCGGTTGTTGTCAGACAGTACGAGGTATCTGCTCACTGTGTTTGTGTCCAGTTCCAGCTCACAGGCGTCTGATGGAGAGAACGAGACACAACACAGCTGCAGGTTATCATCTGTTCATTCATCAACAACTTTACTGACACTTACTGAGAGTAGGCCTGGGCGAAAACAGAAAAAAATGTCATATCAGTCGATATCGATAATTATCACGATGATTGTCAATAATTATTTCTTTCAAATTTAAAAGCTGATTTTTGTTCCTGAGTGAAAGTTGAAGAAACCAGATGGTTAATTATGGTTTAATTATACTTTATTGTCAGAACATGATGAATTATAATGAAACAGAAACATTTCAGCATCATAAGCTCAGAGCACGGAGCTGAAACACTGATATGACAGTTTGTGGCTGGGGGTCACACTCACTGGCCCGCTGGGGTCCACACCATGCACAGACAGTTTATATTATCTACAATACGCTCCACACTAACACTCTTTTATGACATTTGGACATTTATTTCCTTCTGTGTGTTTTAATGGATCATATTGTTTCCAATGGGGGAACAGGTTCGTAGTGTCTCCGTTTTAGCTGCACTTCTCTTCAGCACAGTTAACAGAGAACTTTACTCTGATTTTTATCGGACTGTAAAGAGCCTAAATGTGTCTAAACTCCGGACGTTAAGAAGCCTTTCTTGTCGTCTTGTCGAGGATATTTTCTCCTGCTTTGAGCCGGTAGGTTCAGCGTTTTCTTCAGAGTAGCTCTCGCTGATTTTGTCTGTTTCCTTTCCACTCCTGGGGTCTGTAAGCCTGCCCGGCGCTGAGCCTGTCTACACATATCCCTGCGACATGATTGGCTGTACGTAGTCTTTTTCTTCTTCTCTTTAATGTCGGGTGGCAACTAGCGTCCAAGGCGCATTAGCGCCACTGTTTCCCTGTGGTTGGATGGTGTAAATACAGGTTTACATGTATCGACCTTTTATTGAACATTTTTTATATTTATATTGACAAATTATATCGCGATAATTATCGTTATCGTTTCATCGCCCAGGCCTAACTGAGAGTCAATCAAACTTACAGTTCATATTCAGCACTGAATGATGTTTGACACTGAAATGTAATAATCCACTTCTAATCTAGTTCAAATGTAGTTACCATGGCAGTCAGGATGAATGGAGATCCAAATCAACAAACACATGCAGTGAATAAAGTCTGACTAATCAAAGTGCAGCACAAAGAAGCTGTGAACCATCTGATGTCTCCAACTGTTCTGTCCTCAGAGATCACATTCAACACAAACAGGAGCCTCATTTCCACTTTCACTGTCACACACAATGTGATGTAGTCACACCCTGAATCATCTGTGTGCTCATCAATCCTTGTGTCTATGGCTGGGGGATCAAACTGTTTCCATAGGACTTTGGGAGACGATGTGAATAACAACAATAAACTTTGTACATTTTGACTGGATGAAGATGGAACAGCCTATCACACAGAGAGGAGAAGGACACGCCCACTTCACAGTGTAAACTTTAGTTTGAGCTGCAGTAAATAAAGTGGAGGTCTGATCCAAAAACAGAAATCCAAAAGTGGAGCTGAAAGTGAACTCCTGTTCTCCTCCTTGGTGTCATGATGTCACTTCTATGGACGTGAACAGCAGCCCCCTCAGCACACATCCTGACAAATATTCACACTACAGATATTGATTTAGATTTATTAGGATCAATATTTAAAACATGATGTGATCATATGTTCATATGAGCCAGCCCTTCTTTAGTGTGTCGACCCGTCAGTGAACAGAAAGGATTAGAACAGTGGTTCTCAAACTATGGTACGTGTACCACCGGTGGTACGCGGGCTCCCTGTGGTGGTACGCAAAGAAATCTCCACAATGTTTAAAAAAAAAACCCTGTTCAGCATAAAACGCCAATTTTAATTTTTGTCGTGCTCCTATCTTATCTGTCTTGTATCTTTGGGTTGTATTTATATCAAATGTGTTTTCCCCTCTAAATTAATCTAGTTTTTGTAACATACAACTTTAATCTGCTAAATGTATGCTCACACACAGACATAAACAACAACAGGAGTACACCTCACGTTTTTAAAAGTTCCACTAGATATTCTGTTATAGTTCAGTCCTGAAACAACAGCAAGCAGCTGAATATCTGTTAATGTAGGCCTACATTAACAGATATTCTGTTATTTATTGGAGTTCAGTACAATCGGCAGCAAGCAGCTGTACATTTTTAAAACGGAGCCAGGAGGAGCTTCAGTTGTGATGCATGTACGGACCCTCTCTCTCTCTCTCTCTCTCTCTCTCTGTAGCTCTGAAGCTGATGTGATTCTGTTCTCTTCTGATGTCTTAACACTCCTCAGGAGTCGAGAGGGATTTTTTAAAAAAGGCAGTTTTGCCATGTTGAACGCAGAGACTTATAATAAAGTGGCGCTGTTTGCACGGAGCCTGCGGAGCGTGCTCCTGCACTCTCTCTCCCCCTCTCTCTCCCCCGCTCCCTCTCTCTCTCAGGCACGCAGCAATTTTATGAATAAATGAAAAATTAAATGAGAACAGGTCGGAAATATACTTGGGCCCAGTTATCGTCTATTAGTGGGAAACACTGGAGATTAAATATTCTCAAACAGGTTGTTGGTATTAAGTTGTCATTTTTATTGTGCTGCACTTTTTTTTTGATTTGGGTAAATGTCAGTGTTGTGTTAGTTTAAGTGTCAGTTCTAGCGCTAACCCTTAGTAGTCCTATAGTGTGGCTGCCAACAGTCAATAATAAATAACCTCCTGATTAAAATGTGTGTAGAAATAGGCCTACAATGTATTTTAAGATCTACCATAATGGTGGTACTTGGAGAGCCAAATATTTTCGGAGGTGGTAGGCAGTCTAAAAAGTTTGAGAACCACTGATCTAGAAGAAGAAGAGCAGTTTGATCCATCAGACTAATCAGCTGTTTCATGATACTTTATCTGTTCTCTAAACACATATTTATTATTGATCTTCATGGACTCTAATGTTGGATCACTGTGTTCACTTTGTGTGTTTTGAACTGAATTCTAAAATCTTTCAATCCACAGAGACAAAAACAGAAACTCATTTCTTTAACTTGAGTTCAAAAGTGACGAGTCCTGTCAACAAATTCAAACATAGATATTTCATGAAGTTCAGGTAGATTTGATCCAAATGGTTTGATGAAAATAGAGCCAAATGTAATCATTGTAATTGTCTTTCATTCATCATTGATGGTTCTCAACACAAACTGTTTCTGTTGTCATTGAAGGAAAGGAGTCTCGAGGGTGGAAGTCACAGAGAGTGATGATAAGAAAGGAGGAGATGAAAACTTGTGATGTGAAATATGAAGCAGTCTAAATGTTTGTGTGTCTATCTATATCTGAAGTGTTGAAATGATTGTGATTGAAATTCAAAGTGATAATCCAGTGATAAGATAATCACCATTCATCACATCCAACAGAAATGTATCGTTTACAGCACACACTTTTTGTGACTTCCAGCTTAAACTGGAACATTATACATTTCTGGATTATCACTTTTATTTCAGTTTATATTTTTTATTGTTTACTATTTCAACTCTCATGAGTTTCCATCACCCTCACTTTTATCATCACTTTATGTTACTTCCAGCCCTCATCCAACATGTGCTGCTGTGTTCTGATGAAGAGAAATTAAAACACACTCACACTTCCTCGGACCAGGATCCAGTCTGTGCAGTCCACCATGGTCCAACCTGGAGGAAGAAACCAGATCAGAATATACTTCATACATCTTTATTTAAATCCAGCATTAGTTCATCATTCAGAAACAGTGAGACAGCTTCTGTGTGTCTGTCTGTCTCAGAGGTTGCGCTAGACTTTCACTCTGCTGCCACACTGAACACTGAAATAACCAGCGCTACTTCAGAGTTTGGAATTCTAATATTTTTTCTGTGGCAGCTTACATGTTTAATATAATGTAAATATTAACTGCTTTTGTTGTTAGTTTGTTCATCAGCGGTGTATTATATTCTATAAAACCATCGTGACAGTCGTATCCCTTACCCGTGGCAAATACAAAGCATTTCTCTAAAAAAAAAAAGTCAGATTAAGTTTTTTTTAGCTTTTAGATTTTGTTCCAGCCTATGGTTTCAAGAATGATTTATTTATAATTCTAAGATAAGGCTTTGACTTATAAAGGAAGACTTTACCTTTCATCTCATGAAAAATAAAATGCCGGAATAACGTGTTTTAACAAGGCTTTTTATGAAGGCTGTAAATTAAAAAAGTTAGACTATAAAGTTGTCAGACAGTTTTAATGTTGTAAAAATATAATATTATTCTCTGAGGGGTATATGAAGAATAAAGAACAAATCAAGTGTGACTGGATGCCTTAAATTTGTACTGAAGTACTAGCTTATGTGCTTACATTCTAACACACCTGGCTCATTCATCAAGTCTTTTAGATTAGCAAGGGTCATAGAGGACAGGTTGGATAGAGGAAATGTTCACATCTTCCTTTTGGAAAGTGAGGTTCATGCGGTTCACCACAGCCAGAACATCATTGGCAAGTGGGTCGGTGCAGGGAACGTGTACGTCAGGGTGTATTTTCTTAAACCTTTCGCTACCGGGCAGTTTTTTGTAGCTTCCTCCTCCTCCAACTCCAGCACCTTAACTGCCCTCTCTAGGGACAACCTGCAAATTACCGATGGTTGCTTTAGGCTCAGCAGATAATTTTCCTCCATTTCATTTTGGAGTTTGTATAGTCTGTGTGTTTGGATGGGAGAATTCTTGTAGTAGGTGTAGATGTTATTGATAGTGGTCACATACCGTAAAATCCGGTGTATAAGACGCACTTTTAATACAGATTTTTTCGTCTTGAATGCTGGCTGCGTCTTATACACCAGTATAAAATACTGAAACACGCGCTGTCATTACCGCAGGTGCAGCTACCACTACGGCGACCTGGTGCGATCAAAAACCCTTCCCCATTCATTGTGTATTGAAAGCTGGTTGCACGCTGTGCTGGAAAAGACTGCGACACAGACCAGTGTGGCTGTGTGACTTTTTTTCACATCTTTTCTTCCTCACAAGGTCATAATCATGCATTCACAGAAATTGTTCCAGTAAATAAACCTTGTGGAGTTCTCTTTTGATTAAAAGAGTCCTATATTAAAGTTAAAGAGTGACCAGCGGAGTCGGGCAGCGTAGCTCGCAAGCTAGCAGGTCTGTGCCTCAACCACCGTACTGTAGCTAGTAGGAGCGCAAACTCCCGAACGTGAAAAAGACGGGACTTTAAGAGCGACACAGCTATACAGAAAATGCACATTGTAGACATCGCTGAACTCAATATAAATCGTCACGCAGGAAAACAGTTTTTTTTTCTCTCAAAGAGACCTTAAAAACAGGGTGCGTCTTATATTCCGGATTTTATAGTAAAGTACTTATTTGACGCACTACCCTGGAGGCATCGCGGGCAGCCAGTGCAGTTCGGTGTGCACCACAGTGAATATTTACGAGGTAGGGACTGTCATTCTGACGCAGTTGTTGTGCAACATGCTTTTCAATTGCAGCACTCTGGCTAACCACCCTGGAAGCCATAATGTGGCTTTGGCTGGTTTTGTGATCATTCAGTGCAGATTTCTTCATAGTTTTGCACCGTCTGGTAAATCTGTTACTCATGTTAGCTTTTCTGCAGACGTTACAGAACATTTTGTCATCTTCGCTCTGAAGCCACGGGAATTCTTGCTCCCATTGAACACGGTAATCCCTCCTTGCTCCCACATTGCTGCAACTTGCTTGTCCTGTAGCTTTAGCTGCTACCTGCTGATTATCTTTATCAGTTGTAGGTACTTATTCTTCAGCCTCCTCCACCGCATCAGTCTCTTGTTTTTCACCACGTCTACCATCATCACCAGCAAAATCACTTTTTAAAAGAACTCAGTACACTGTTGTTTCAACATTTTGTGACCATCATGCAGATAGCTTAACCATGCTATGAAAACAACCATAGACAACGAAGTCATGCAAGTGAGGTCAGCCTACAGGACAAGACAATAACTAATTAATTATGCACACTCGCCACCAACTGGACTGGGAGGTCTACTGCAGGTGCTTTACATATGGTTAATGACAGAGTTGTGTGAGAATTAGAAAGGAGTGGTGGACACCCAGTGATTCTAATCAGTCAAAACCTTCAGATTTTTTTTCGTCATTGTTCAAAAAATTCTGTCAAAGACGGAGAATATTCGGTTAACGCGACCTCTAGTCTGTCTGTACCTCAGTGTCTCCAGTCTGCAGTGTAGATCCTCCAGGCCAGCAGCCAGCAGCTTCTCTCCTCTTTCTCCTGGATGATTGTAGCTCAGGTCCAGCTCTCTCAGGGGGGAGGAGCTTAGAGCTGAGGCCAGAGACGCACAACCTTCTTCTGTGATCAGACAACCTGACAGACTATACACACGCACGCACACACGCACACACACACACACACACACACACACACACACACACACACACACACACAGGATCATAAAAAGGACTAAACAGAACTTAGTATTTAACTTTCTTTATTCCAGTCCAGCTTCCTCAGACTAAAAGACTGGGAGCTATAGAACGAGCTCAGAGCTTTACAGCTTTAATGTGATAACATACAGTAACTAAAACTTTAAATCACTCATTAAAGGAACATTTAATAAATGATTCATCAAGAAAACAATCTTAGAGGAATAATCTGGATCAGCTGCACACTAACCTGAGAGTGTCCAGTCTACACAGTGGACTTTTTAGTCCAGCAGACAGCAGCTTCACTCCTGAATCCTGCAGGTTGTTGTTGCTCAGGTCCAGCTCTCTCAGACTAGAAGACTGGGAGCTGAGGACTGAGGACAGAGCTTCACAGCTTCTCTCTGAGAGATTACAGCCACTCAGCCTGATTAGGATTCAGAAGAACACAAATGAAAGCAATTACAAACAGTAACAATAGTTATTATTTCTGAATAAAGAGAACTACATTAAACCTGGATAGTCATGTGGACACATACAGAGCTTTGTTTGAAGCTTTGATCACAGGCAGCAGCCTCAGAAGAGCCTCCTCTGAAGCAGAGTATTTCTTCAGGTCAAACAGGTCCAGATCTTTTTCTGATGACAGTAAGATGAAGACCAGAGCTGACCACTGAGCAGGAGACAGTTTATCTGTGGAGAGACGTCCTGATCTCAGGTACTGTTGGATCTCCTCCACTAGAGAACAATCATTCAGTTCATTCAGACAGTGGAACAGATTGATTCTTTTCTCTGTAGACAGATCCTCACTGATCTTCTCCTTAATGTAATGGACTGTTTTCTGATTGGTCTGTGAGCTACTTCCTGTGTGTGTCAACAAACCTCGTAGGTGATTCTGATTGGTCTCTAGAGAAAAACCGAGGAGAAAGCGGAGGAACAAGTCCAGATGTCCATTTGGACTCTGTAAGGCCTGGTCCACAGCACTCTGATATAAAGGTGTTGGGTCAGGTTTTTGTCTGAATACTTTAGACCACCAGGATGTTGTTTGTTCTTCTGACATCAGATTGACTCCAGAGTTGATGAAGGTCAGAAGGACATGAAGAGCAGCCAGAAACTCCTGAACACTCAGATGGATGAAGCAGAACACTTTGTCCTGGTACAGTCCTCTCTCCTCTTTAAAGATCTGTGTGAACACTCCTGAGTACACTGAGGCTGCTCTGATATCGATGTCACACTCTGTCAGGTCTGAGTCATAGAAGATCAGGTTTCCTTTCTGCAGCTGCTCAAAAGCCAGTTTTCCCAGAGACTCAATCATCTTCCTGCTCTCTGGACTCCAGTGTGGATCTGTCTCAGCTCCTCCATCATACTTGATGTTCTTCAGTTTGGTCTGAACCACCAGGAAGTGGATGTACATCTCAGTCAGGGTCTTGGGCAGCCCTCCTCCCTCTCTGGTCTTCAGCACATCCTCCAGAACTGTAGCAGTGATCCAGCAGAAGACTGGGATGTGGCACATGATGTGGAGGCTTCTGGATGTCTTGATGTGGGAGATGATTCTGTTGGCCTGATCCTCATCTCTGAATCTCTTCCTGAAGTACTCTTTCTTCTGTGGGTCAGTGAACCCTCTGACCTCTGTCACCATGTCAACACACTCAGGAGGGATCTGATTGGCTGCTGCAGGTCGTGTGGTTATCCAGAGGCGAGCAGAGGGAAGCAGTTTCCCCCTGATGAGGTTAGTCAGCAGCACATCCACTGAGGTGGACTCTGTGACATCAGTCAGGGTCTCGTTGTTTTTAAAGTCCAGAGGAAGTCGACACTCATCCAGACCGTCAAAGATGAACACAACCTGGAACTCTTCAAACCTGCAGATTCCTGCTTCTTTGGTTTCAGTAAAGAAGTGATGAACAAGTTCCACCAAGCTGAACTTTTTCTCTTTCAGCACATTCAGCTCTCTGAAAGTGAATGGAAATGTGAACTGTATGTCCTGGTTGGCTTTGTCTTCAGCCCAGTCCAGAGTGAACTTCTGTGTTAAGACTGTTTTCCCGATGCCAGCCACTCCCTTTGTCATCACTGTTCTGATTGGTTCATCTCTTCCAGGTGAGGCTTTAAAGATGTCTTCTTGTCTGATGGTTGTTTCTGGTCTGTGTGGGTTCCTGGATGCTGTTTCAATCTGTCTGACCTCGTGTTCATCATTGACCTCTCCAGTCCCTCCCTCTGTGATGTAGAGCTCTGTGTAGATCTGGTTCAGAAGGGTTGGGTTTCCTGCTTTAGCAATCCCCTCAAACACACACTGGAACTTCTCCTTCAGGTTAGATTTGAGGTTATGCCGGCACACTGCACCAAACGTTCCTGAATAAAGAAAGAACTGAAATCAATGAACAGATCCTGATATAGATCACATGACTATCTGAGTTTGGAACTTTAAACCTTTTTGTCCTTTTTCTAAAATACTAAATCTGTTCAAATGTTCTTACTGCTCTGCAGACAGTCAGCCAGCTCCTCCTGCTTCATTCTCCTCAGGAAGTGGAGAGTGATCTTCAAAAAATCCTCTTTACAGCTTCTCCTCTGCTCTTCTTCCTCACTCTGACTCTCTAAGCATTCTGGGTAATCTGGACTCAGAACTCTCTGGACTCTCTTCAGCTCATTCTTCACAAAGGTGACGATGTTCTCCTCCAGCAGCTGGAACAGAAGGAGACACTGGATATTTAATATAAACTGGTAGAACTCAACATGTGATTCATCTGTCAGTCTGAAGGTCAGCTGGCCAAAACAGAACAATAACTTAGCATTAAATTATTGTAATGGTAGTAAATTATATAACTGTGTGTTGCACACACCATAAAGATGGAGTCCAGGTCTGTTAGATTCTGCTGGTCTGATTGATCTCTGTGAACCTCGGAGCTCTCCTGTTGAACTCTGTGACACAAGAAAACAAGGAGGACAACCTGAGAGAGTGATCTGTAGGAACAGGGGACTGAACAAGCCGAGGCCAGGCTGTTTATTGGGAAACAGGAGCAGGTGAGGGACAGACTGTGGACTGAAAACCAGGAACTGATGTTGACCAGGCTGTCGACGTGGAACGAGGCAGGATTGGTGTTTGGTTAAAGGACTTCTTCTGTGTCCCCCACATGAAAATAACTTTGCAATTCATATTCTATAACTTAAAAGAATATCATCTTTTTAAGTATGTTTAGTATTAGAAAAGCTTATATTAATAAAATACAATATATCTAACTTTGACTTAATTAGATATTCTGGTTAACATCGAGCTAGATTTAACCTGAAACGAGCTACAACAATGGTTTATCACATCTCAGCAGAGGAACAAGATTGTTTTCTTTATTTTGAGGATAAGACCACTTAGAGAACTTCTGGATTCAAGAAAGTTCAAAAAGGACACAAGTTAAAGTTTGTTCATAGAGAGCAGGAATCCTTCCTCTGTCTCTGATGATTATAAAAGTGTTCTTGTCCTGAATACTGGACTCAGTATAGTTAATGAAGCATGTTATGACTGTGGCTCTTATATTATGAGCTTTGTTATTGAAATGTGTCATTGTAAATTGTTCTGCCACCCTGCTGAGGGTTGGTGCTGTTGTCTTTGTCGTGTGTCTCTCTCTCTCTTTGAGCTACAGGTGATTGGACGGGAGCTGATGGCACAAGTTTTAAAATGGACGTGCAGAATCAGACTGGCAGTAAATGAAATCTGATATTGTGGACGGTATATTTGTTTGTTTTGGTCATCATTGGGACTGAGGAAGGAGATTACTTTTATTCTGCCTGAAGGAAAAACTGGTTGATTCAATAAAAATGTTTAAATTAAGAATGCTTGTTGTACCTTCATTTAAGACAAATTCACTATTTTTCTGTTATTTAAATAAATCATGTCTCATTGTGAATTTCTTTTGACTAATTATTAATCTTAGATTAAACACATTCTAAAACTCAGCTCATTAAGAGACTAAAATACTGAATTTAAATTTGACAAAGTAAGTACAAGTAAAGTAGAAAACATGCTAATAACTTGTAAAAATAAACCAGCAGGTGTTGATGGCCTTGATGGGAAACTCCTTAAAATGGTTGCTGATTTGATAGCCCCTGCAGTTTGCCACATTATTAACCAGAGTCTTAGTGAGGGTTTATGTCCACAAGGATGGAAAATTGCCAAAATAATACCTCTGCCCAAAAATGGGAAATTACCATTCTCTGGATCAAAAAGTCGTCCGATAACTTTACTGCCTGTTTTAAGTAAACTAATGGAAAGAACAGTGAGTGAACAAATTAAAGGCTATTTCTCTTTGAATGATTTAACCACTGACTTTCAACATGCATACAGAGAAGGGCATTCAACAGTTACTGCTCTGACTCAAATGACTGATGATTGGCTGAGAGAAATAGAAGGAAAGAAAATGGTGGCAGCTGTCCTTCTTGATTTTACAGAAGCATTTGACATTATTGATCACAAATTATTATTACAAAAATTAGAATGTCATGTCTTTTCAACATGTGCATTATCTTAGATGGAGAGCTATTTAACTAACAGAAACCAAACAGTTTTTTTTACTGGGAGCTATTCAGATGTTAAAAAGGTAAGGTGGGGAGTGCAACAAGGAAGCTGTGTTGGTCCATTGCTTTAAACCATTTTCACAAATAACTTACCACTTGTCTTAAATAAGGCCAAAATTTCAATGTATGTTGATGATTCAACTTTATATATGTCGGTATTCACAGCCAATAAGTTAAACACAGTTTTATATTCAGAGTTACGATCAGTGGTTGAATGGATAAAGAAAAATAAATTGGTCCTGAATCTCTCAAAGACAAACAGCATTATATTTGGGTCGAATTATGCTCTGAGCAGAGAACCAAATTTAAATCTGTGTATAAACAATGTGTCTATTGACCAAGTGCAAGAGACTAAGCTGCTGGGAATGATCTTGGATAGTCAACTATCATGGACTCGACATATAAATAAAGTTATAGCTAAGATGGGTAATGGTCTTTCTGTTTTTAAAAGATGTGCCAGATTTTGAACACAAAACTTAACTAAACAGGTAATCCAGACTTTAATATTGTCCAATCTTGACTATTGCCCAGCAGTATGGTCTAATTCAGGCATGGGCAAACTACGGCCCGCGGGCCATATACGGCCCGTTGGGCTTTTTAATCCAGCCCGCCGAACTTGTCCAAATTATATTATTATTAAATTAAATTTTATTATAACTAAACCTTGTTCGTTTTCCCCTGTAATACCCGCGTTTCCCCAATAGATGGCGCACTTCAGAGTGTGGTGTATTATTCCCTTCTTCACTTTGCCCTATGAACCCGTATGAGCCCTTCTGTAAAAATGAGCAGACCAAAGAAAAGAAAAGTGGACAGTGAATGCCGAGTGTTTAATACGGAGTGGACAACTAAATATTTTTTCACTGAAGTCCGATCAAAGGCTGTATGCCTGATATGCCAAGAAACTGTCGCAGTTTTCAAAGAGTACAGTATCAGCCGTCACTTTGCAACGAAGCATGCTAACTATGCTAGCAAGCAGTCCACGCAAGAACGGGCGACTACAACTCAGAGGTTGAAGGATAATTTACAGACTCAGCAACATTTTTTTCACCAACAAACTGCGATTCAAGAGTCAACTACCAAGGCAAGTTTTTTGCTGGCATTCAAATTAGCAAAGGCTAGCAAGCCTTTCTCCGAAGGCGAGTTTTTAAAAGAATGCGTGGTAGAGACAGCAGGTCTCTTGTGTCCGGAGAGTCAAGGCCAGTTTGAAAAAATCAGTTTATCACGCAGGACTGTGACTCACCGTGTGGAACTGATTGACGAAGATATAGCCAGCGAATTAAACAAAAAGGCTGAGTCCTTTAAGTTATATTCACTAGCGCTGGATGAAAGTAATGACGTGAAAGACACTGCTCAGCTCCTAATTTTTATCCGAGGGATTAATGACAGTTTTGAGATAACGGAGGAGTTTTTGACCATGGAGTCCCTGAAAGGAAAAACACAAGGAGAGGACTTGTATAACCAGGTGTCTGCTGTCATCGAGAGAATCAAGCTACCTTGGAGTAAACTTGTCAATGTCACAACGGATGGATCGCCAAATTTAACTGGAAAACATGTTGGGCTGCTGAAAAGAATCCAGGATAAAGTGAAAGAGGAAAACCCTGACCAGGATGTTATTTTCCTTCACTGCATCATCCATCAGGAATCTCTGTGTCAGTCTGTATTGCAGCTTAATCATGTCGTGAATCCAGTTGTAAAACTTGTTAACTTTATATGAGCAAGGGGACTTCAGCATCGTCAGTTTATTATGTTCCTGGAAGAAACTGACTCAGGACTTATTGTACCACTCTCGTGTCCGCTGGTTAAGTTTGGGCAAAGTGTTTCAACGAGTGTGGGAGCTGAAAGAGGAGATCAGCGCATTTTTGGAGTTAATGGTTAATTATGAGTTAATTAACAAATTTCTTGAGCTAAGCCACAAGAACTGGCTTTGTGACTTTGCATTTGCTGTGGACATATTTTCACACGTGAATGAGTGGAATTAAATGAATGCATTTGGAAATCAATTTGTACAATGAGCCTTGCATATTCATGCTTTGCTACCTGTTAAAGGCCAAATCCTTTCATGTAATGGCTTTTACATGTCATTTATATTAGTTCACACAAACACTCCATCCATCTGTTCCTGGCCCGGCCCCTCTGTCAAATTTTAGAACCCATTGTGGCCCGCGAGTCAAAAACTTTGCCCACCCCTGGTCTAATTGGTTCAAAACAGAGCAGCTAGTGTAGCGCTCTGTTGTGAATACAGAACGAATGTTGTTACGATGCATAATTGTCTAGCTTGGTCATTTGTTAAGAACAGATTAGTTTATTCATTACTTGTATTCTTCAGAAATATTTCAGTGATAAAGAACCTCGCTCCTCTGTACCTCTCTGAACTCCTACACATCAACACACCCACCCGCACTCTCAGGTCTTCTTCTCCTATTCACCTCACTGCACCACCCGCCTGTCCACCTGTCCACCATGGGGTCCAGAGCCTTCAGCCGCTCTGCCCCTCCCCCGCCTCTGGAACTCCCTCCCACCAAACATCCGTAGTATTGACACTCTCTCCATTTTTAAATCTCATCTCAAAACACATCTTTTTAAACTGACATATTCAGTCTGATCATTCCCCTTCCAGTCTCATAAATCCTCTACATCCTGTAAATGCTTTTTAATGTTAACAGGGGTGCAAACTCATCAGTGATGAAAAAGGTGACATGGATCCAAACCTCCTAGGGGGGTCCGGGGGCATGCTCCCCTGGGAAGACTTTTTTAAAATATCAGCTTTAAAATGTGAATTTACAGACGATTTTAGCATTCAAACCCACTAAATAAGCAGTGCAAACAATAAGAAAAACACAATTGCTTTTCGATATCTATGTTCTGAATTTGCAGAACAGGGCTTACCATGTTCTACTAAGGGGTGATGTGAAGGGCAGTCACTATGCAAGTAGCTCTCAGGGCAAGAGTCTGAGAGAACATCATACTACAGTCATCAAGGATGACAATATTTTCTCTTCTATCATAAAATATGTAACATTATCAATATATTAACCTGAAGTTTTGCTCCTGCTGATTTTCATTAAGTTTATATTCCCTCTCTTATTACATTTGTTGTCACTTTAATGTTGCCTGAGATAATAATGAACCAGAAAGCTGGATGAAGTTACCTTCAAGCTAGCACACATTTCTCTCAACATCTTTACCTATGGTAGTGACTGGTAGTTCTCCTGTGATCTTGTAGTGCAGACGCTTTTCTTCTTGCTCTCTGCTTTGCTTACATTCTTTTGTTGATATCTTCTTTTTTCTAAACCTAATTTAATCGACAGCCGGTCCTGGACATTTCCGAATCCTCAGGACTGTATTTTTTGATAGATACAGGAGGTCTTTAGCCATATTTTTTGCATCGCTACACTGTGACTGTGGCCTGACAAGAGCACAAGCCTGTGCCGCAGTACTTTGACACGCTGTACACAGCTAAAGCTAATCAGCAACAAGATGCCTCCCTTCTCCAAGGACGATTACCACAAACTTCTAAAGAAAACTGCAGTGCTGGAGACAAAGATGAATCGTCTAGAAGTGAATGTGGAAGTCAACGGACTGTGTGGGAATGACACCACATTACCACTAACTCAAGAATAGTGGACAAGAGCAAGCTAACACACGGCTAAGGAGCACAGAGACCTCTACAAAGACAAAGGTGGGCTCTGTTTTGTCTAATAAGTGTACGAATGGTAGTCCTCCTTGGAACTGTCTTGGTGCTAAGCCAAAGAAGAAATCATTTCTCTGGGAAATGGGAGGACGGATAACAGGCAGAGCACAGCGAGCTGAGATATGTGATGAGACCGGCTGGCCTGCACTACCTCCCCTGCAAAGTGCCTCTTCAACCCCTGTATCAAGAGGGACACAGCCGCGGACAGCTGCGAAAGGGAAGGTTAGGAACAAACCTCCCCCACAAATGAATGTGGAACTACAGAACAGATATTCCCCTCTGTTGCAGAGCCCTGGATCTTCATCTGGTTCTCCATCCTCAGACACCAGGGTAAGGACTGAAAACATATCAAAAAGTAAAAGGCTACAGGGAAAGCTAAAGCCTGGGCTTGAAACTCTGATTGTGGGTGACTTTGCTGTTAAAGATGTACAAAGGATGTGCGGTAAAAACACAGAAGTACTGTGTTTTCCAAGAGATATGGTCTCTGATTTAGCAGAAAGGATCCTGCATATTGTGGCTGAACACCCGACTGTGAAGAATGTCATACTACACATTGGGTCAAATGATGTCACAAAACAACAATCTGAAGTCTTGAAGCAGGACTTCACTGGTCTGCTGAAGATGGTCAGCCCCTTGGATGTGGATGTGTTTATCAGTGGTCCCATACCACCAGTCAGAAGAGCAGAGGAGAGATTCAGCAGGTTGTTGAATAACTGGCTTACAACTGCATGTAATGCCCATTCAGTGAATTTTATTAACAATTTTAACATTTCCTGGGAGCGCAGACATCTTTTTAAGGCAGATGGATTTTGCCTGAACATGTCAGGGGTGAAACTGTTCACCTCTAACCTATTTTACTCTCTGCCTCAAACATCAGTTCTCTCTGCCAAGGACAAGAGACAAAAGAA
The DNA here is from genome assembly GCF_963584025.1 of Labrus mixtus. Classification (NCBI taxonomy): domain Eukaryota; kingdom Metazoa; phylum Chordata; class Actinopteri; order Labriformes; family Labridae; genus Labrus; species Labrus mixtus. The sequence continues at coordinate 30,077,069 of NC_083620.1, read as the reverse complement.
AACCGCTTTCAAGAAAGACAAAACAGCGTGATGGAAACCTTCGTCAAGAATCACGTCTGCCAGTATCTGAGGAGAGATCTAAAGAGGAGAGACATCGGAACCAAGAGGAGGGGTCTCCATCCACCTTCGACCCCCTCACCAACACCAACACCTGTGAAGTCTCACCGCCCTTGCCCCCTCGAACCCCGATCAGATCATCTCCCTCCTCCCCCCACCTGGAGTTCACTGACCAGATGAAGGAGCTGGTCAATGCTGGATTAAAAAGTACCCCCCGCCCTTCTCCCTTTTTCTCTTCCATGAACACCTGACGGCGCCCACCATCGCCCATTCCGACATGGCCCTCACCCCCCCCTGTCCCTCCGCGGGTGCGTCATGTTTTGTCTCCTCAGCTTGATAAGGATGAAATGCAGAACATTCAGAGGTCAAACTGATGTGTTTTGGGTCCAGGCTGTAAGGATATCAGCAGTCATGACTCTCTCCAGGATAAGCCGGGGCCCTGCACGTCAGTAGGTACCAAAATCTCTGTGATGATAGGTGATAGAAGAATAAAGGGGACTCTGCCAAGAAACAAAAGGCAGTTATGTGATTTTGCAAACTTGTCAAACTTAGCATCCGTTCCTTTTGATCCACAACCTGTCCCAAAAACGCTAGCAGATGAAGCTTCTAGGACCCTAAAGCTGGCTCTACTAAACATTAGATCACTGGCAGGGAAATCATTTTTAATCAATGATTTTATTATTGAGCACAAGTTTGATTTGATGTTTTTAACTGAAACTTGGTTAGATCAAAATAACAGTGCAGCTGTTCTTAGAGTCAACCCCTCCTAACTTCAGTTTTGTAAGCTAGAGTGCATAAGAGAGGAGGAGGAGTTGCAGTTTTGTTTAATGATTCCTTCCAATGTAAGCAATTATCTTTTGGAAATTTAGCTTCTTTTGAATATGTGGCCCTTCAGTCCAGCCCCAGAGCCATGTTCCTAAATATTTACAGGCCTCCTAAATACTGTGCAAACTTTTTTGATGATTTCACTGAACTGCTGTCTGTGATCTGTATTGACTTTGACTGTGTTATTATTGTTGGTGATTTTAACATCCATGTTGATAACCCCCAGGACAGAGGGACTAAAGAACTGTTTCACACTCTTGATAGCTTTGGGCTGACTCAACACGTGACAGAGCCCACACACAACAGAGGGCACACTCTGGACTTCTCCAAGGTTGTTGTTTCAGATGTTGCCCTCTCTGATCACTCCTGTGTTTTATTTGAGAGTACTATGTCAGTGTACAAAAGTATTCCAACAAAAGTGATCACAAAACGGTGTATCACTGAAAACACCAGTGAAATCTTTAACCAGGTTTTCTCTTCCACAGCTGCCCTGTCCTGGGGCTCAGTCAGTGAGTTGGTAGATAACTTCAATTCTAAAATCACAAATGTTATTGATTCCATTGCTCCCACTAAGGTGAAGGTTGTCTCTGGTAAGAAAAAATCTCCATGGAGAAATTCAACACTGGTAAGAAACGGAAAAAGAGTAAAACTAATCTCCAGATTCATTATGACACCTACAAAGAGAGACTTCACACTTATAATTCACAACTGAGGAATGCAAGGCAATCTTTCTTCTCTGACATCATCACCAGAAACAATAATAATGCTCGTGCCCTGTTTGCTACTGTGGACAGGCTAACAAACCCTCCTGTGTCAATAGCATCTGAATTTCATTCTACCAGGGCCTGTAATACATTTTCCACCTTCTTTACTGAAAAAATCCAGAAAATGAGACAAACTGTCAGTAACTCATCATCAGGATCAGGATATGTGCTGTGTCCATTTAAAACCAACTTAAGCACCATGACACAATTTAATCAAATCAACCTTAAAAACCTGGAGGACATTATACAACAATTAAATTCCTCCTCCTGCTGTCTTGATATTCTGCAAACAGGTTTTTTCAAAAAAGTCTCCCAAGTCATGGCTCCAGATCTCTTACAAATTGTAAACCTGTCTCTTCTCTCAGGTGTCTTCCCACAGGCCCTGAAAACAGCAGTCATCAAGCCACTATTAAAAAAGAACAATCTAGACAAGTCAATAATGAACAATTACAGGCCGATATCAAATCTTCTTTTTTTAAGTAAAATAATCGAAAAAGCTGTTTTTCAACAGTTAAATGACTTCTTGACATTGAGCTGTTTCGATGTCTTCCAGTCAGGTTTTAGACAAAATCACAGCACTGAGACAGCTCTGGTTAAAGAGTTTAATGACATCCGTTTAAACACAGACAGTGGCAGAACCTCAGTCTTAGTTTTACTTGATCTCAGGGCTGCGTTCGACACAGTTGACCACAATATATTACTCGACCGACTGGAAAACTTGGTGGGAGTTTCTGGCACAGTACTAAACTGGTTTGAATCCTACTTAAAGGACAGGGACTTCCTCGTGTCTAGTCAGACAACTACAGCTGATCCAGAACGCTGCAGCTAGAGTCCTCACCAAAACCAAGAAAATGGATCACATCAGTCCAGTTCTGAGGTCTTTACACCGGCTCCCAGTCTGTCAGAGAATAGACTTTAAAATCCTGCTGCTGGTTTATAAAGCGCTTAAAGGTTTAGGGCCAAAATACATGAGTGACCTCCTGATTAATTCTGAACCATCCAGACCGCTCAGGTGGTCTGGGACAGGTCTGCTCTCTGTCCCCAGAGTCAGAACCAAACATGGAGAAGCAGCGTTCAGTTTCTATGCTCCTTATATCTGGAACAAACTCCCAGAAAACTGCAGGTCTGCTGAAACTCTCAGCTCTTTTAAATCCAGGTTGAAGACTCACCTGTTTACAGCCTTTCATTAAACAGCTTTAATAAGATTTTAAACTTTAACTCTGCACTGTAACTTTTAACTCTTTTTATATTTTTACTTTATTTATTTCAATTAATTTAATTTGAATTATTTTTATTTGAACATATGTTCAGATTTTATAATTTCAGTGATTTTTTAAATGTTCTATTTTAATGTTTCTTTTCTTTCCTCTGTCATGATGCTTTTTGATGTCTTGTGTGAAGCACTTTGAATTGCCTTGTTGTTGAAATGTGCGACAGAAATAAACTTGCCTTGCCTATGGATACCACACGGTAAATATGATCAGACAGGATGTTGAAGAGAAAGGCTGGCTTGCTAGCCAGACTTTTAATCTTTCCCCAGTGTTATCACGGGAAAATAACGTTATGTAAATGAGCCATGTGCTGCACATTGCGACTCATTGAATCAGGTTTCATGCTTCTTATGGTCGGCGCGGCGATATTGCACAATTGCGGCCGGCGAGAGGAGGGTCCGCGGAGGATCTGAGCGCCCAGCCACGCACCTCCAAGATTTTGTAACAACGCGGACGGTTACGCGCCGACCGCGTTGCAATGATTGGCTACAGGGCCCGGAAGTACTTTATTCGGGCCGTGTTGAGCGCTCGCGCTTTGACTGCAGTCAGTATGAACCGTCTCGACGTTCGCAGGGGCCGTGCTCGCCCGCCGCAAGCAGCCTGAATCAGGTTTTCATGACAGCTCGCATCGGGATGAAAGAGTTGTAGAAAAGCAGAACAGAGCTCTTTGTCTGTGCTGCCTCTGACAAAGAGCTGCTAAACTGCCTTTCACTGTTTTTATAATAATGACATTAAAGATCTATTCTTTCATTTTCTGTTGTAATGATCCGAGGGATAATTAGAAAAAATATGACCTCTGCTCATCAAGCTCCATCTTTGAAATCAGCTGCTACTCTGTAAACTGGATTTATATTTAAAGAAACACAAACTCAGTGATATGGTTTATCATGATGAGTCTGATCACTGAACTCTTTGACTGGTGAACACTGTGATGTCACTGCTGAAACAATAAACTGATGAGTCCTACAACACATCATGAAGCTCTGAGCAAAGATATGAGTCTTTAAACAACAGAGTCAGAACATTAACTTCACTTTCAGAACTCACCTTCCATCAGCAGGACGTCCATCTTTAAAGTTAATAATAAGACCCATAGACCGGTCACTCTTCATGGACACACAGCTGGGTCCAGGAGAGTCTGGTCTCTGCTCCTGCATCCTGATACAAACAAACAGCTGGTTAATGAAAGCTTTTAGAACAAAGATCATTTTTAATCAGATTGTTCCAGTTCAAACTAGCAGATGGATAATCAGTGATCAGGAGGCAGAACTGAAGTTCTCCACAGTTCTCTCTGTTTCTATTAGAACAGTGTTGGGGTTGTATCAAGTCAACTTTGGTTATATTCTTTAATAATTATATTGAATTATTAATAATATAAATAAAATATCATTAAACTATGTTTAATCTCATTTTGGGGCACCACCCTGTACTCAGGGAAATATAACCAAAATATCACTCAAATCAGTCTCAGATTAGTTATTTGATTACTAATATTATTAATAATTAATAACTATATTTAATAAATTGAAGGCGTGAAATCCGTACACAAAGCCTTCGCACCCAGCTTATATCACAATGCAAATACACCAGTAATCACAAACAACTGCTCTCTTAAATTATAACAGAATTTATTTAAACAAAGCAACATCAATCCAAAATCAATGAACTTAATCAAACAAATAACTATTATAAACTAATCTAAGCAAACAAACATTATCAAGCAAGGCTTGTGGATGAGGTGTGAATGTGTGTGTGTGTGTGTGTGTGTGTGTGTGTGTGTGTGTGTGTGTGTGTGTGTGTGTGAGAAAGAGAGAGAGGGGGGGAAGAAGAAAAGGGGGAGATAACTTCGTCCCACGTGCTCGCCCTTCCGATGGCACACACCTAACAAAGACCTAATGTGGCCTTAATGTCTAAAAGAGACCGAGTTCGGCCCTACACGATCTGTGTCTCTGAGGCGTCTGGATGGCCGCGAGTGTATAGATCTGTGTGTGTGTGGGTGTGTAGCCTATGTGCGTAATGGGGGAAGAAAAGAGGATAAAAAGGAGCGTAGAGGAGGAGAGAAATGCGTGCCTGAAGAGGCCGGATCACAGTCCGAATCCCGCACCACAACTCGGAGTAATTCCCTTCATTCACAGAAACAAACCAATGGCCGAATTCAAGTTAATACGGCTTACACTGGCCTCTCTGATCAGAAGAGTAATACCCGGTTATAACGCTGTTACGCTAAACACATATAGGACGCAGCGGTCCGAAACAACAACAAGAGTTTTAAACAGGTAAAACTCAGGACGCGACGGTCCAACAAAGATAAAAATTACAGTTTCTGCTTCAATCAATCAATTGTTAAAAACACTCTCTAAAGCTAATTCTGCCCAGACCTAATTAAGCCTCACTTGTGAATCGCTTTGCCTGCGATTGGTGAAGGAAAAAGGAGTCCGGCGATAAAACAGATCTTCTGTCTGTCCTGGTGTAGAGGCGTCTGATGGCGGCGAGGGTCCCTTACGGCAAGAGCGGCTTCGTTGGTTCTCCGTCGAGGGGAAAGATGTCCGTTGATGTCCTTTCGTTGCAGGACGGAATAAGACCGTTATCTTTCTGATAATCTGTTATAGCCTAACGCTCTCCGAGAAACTGAGATGTGTTCACTGGACAATCCGAGCTCGGAATTTGGAACACTGCCGGCCGCGGATTACCTGCGCGCCAAAACTTAAAACAAAGGAAGATTGTTGCAGGAAACAGGAGGTGAGCTTGTGTCTCCGAGTACTTGAAGTCAGCGCGTGGAAAGAGATTGAACGAGGGGAGTCTCAGAGTTTTATCACCTGGCCGCCTTCCTGTGGGGTCTCCCTCAGGTTCCGGTCCCCCCTTTACGTCACACGTAGGTGTGAAGTACCGCAGGGAATTCTGGGATAAAGAGTCCTTTTGGGCCTCTTGGTGATCTTAAAGGCCCAAGTCCATGGTTTGACTGTCCTAAGCCTGCGTGGCCCAACAACAGTATCTCACTCAGAATACAGACAACACTGTGTCTGTCCTCACATTCTTTAGACTGATGGAATCAAAGTTAACAGAAGAAGACTCAAACATAAACACAGCTCAGAAAGATGCCACCAGGAACAATAAAGGTCAGAAGTCCAACCTGCATTTTCAGAGAGAAAGAACTCAGGCTAGCTACAGGCAGATGTTCATGAAGATACTACCAGTGCCCACCAGTGGGGGCAGAAGGACAACCTGAGAGAGTGATCTGTAGGAACAGGAGACTGGCTGGATCTCTAAAAGAGAACCATGAACAAGCCGAGGCCAGACTGTTTATTGGGAAACAGGAGCAGGTGAGGGACAGACCGTGGACTGAAAACCAGGAACAGATGTTGACCAGGCTGTCGACGTGGAACGAGGCAGGATTGTACAGTATATCTATCTTTTACTTAATTAGATGTTCTGGTTAACATCGAGCTAGATTTAACCTGAAAGGAGCTACAACAATGGTTTATCACATCTCAGCAGAGGAACAAGATTGTTTTCTTTATTTTGAGGATAAGACCACTTAGAGAACTTCTGGATTCAAGAAAGTTCAAAAAGGACACAAGTTAAAGTTTGTTCATAGAGAGCAGGAATCCTTCCTCTGTCTCTGATGATTATAAAAGTGTTCTTGTCCTGAATACTGGACTCAGTGTAGTTAATGAAGCATGTTATGACTGTGGCTCTTATATTATGAGCTTTGTTATTGAAATGTGTGTCAGTGTAAATTGTTCTACCACCCTGCTGAGGGTTGGTGCTGTTGTCTTTGTCACGTCTCTCTCTCTCTTTGTGCTGCAGGTGAGTAGGATAGAGGGGAAGGTCTGGGCTGTTTAAAGAAGAGAAGGAGATGTATTCTGAGGGCCTCTGGTGGAGAAGTAGGAGAAACAGGAGGAAAGTACTGGGAGAGGTGAACATGGACTGAAGACAGGAAGTGAGAGTGATGTAAATGTCTGAGGATGAAAGAGTTGTAGAAAAGCAGAACAGAGCTCTTTGTCTGTGCTGCCTCTGACAAAGAGCTGCTAAACTGCCTTTCACTGTTTTTATAATAATGACATTAAAGATCTATTCTTTCATTTTCTGTTGTAATGATCCGAGGGATAATTAGAAAAAATATGACCTCTGCTCATCAAGCTCCATCTTTGAAATCAGCTGCTACTCTGTAAACTGGATTTATATTTAAAGAAACACAAACTCAGTGATATGGTTTATCATGATGAGTCTGATCACTGAACTCTTTGACTGGTGAACACTGTGATGTCACTGCTGAAACAATAAACTGATGAGTCCTACAACACATCATGAAGCTCTGAGCAAAGATATGAGTCTTTAAACAACAGAGTCAGAACATTAACTTCACTTTCAGAGCTCACCTTCCATCAGCAGGACGTCCATCTTTAAAGTTAATAATAAGACCCATAGACCGGTCACTCTTCATGGACACACAGCTGGGTCCAGGAGAGTCTGGTCTCTGTCTCTTCATCCTGATACAAACAAACAGCTGGTTAATGAAAGCTTTTAGAACAAAGATCATTTTTAATCAGATTGTTCCAGTTCAAACTAGCAGATGGATAATCAGTGATCAGGAGGCAGAGCTGAAGTTCTCCACATTTCTCTCTGTTTCTATTAGAACAGTATCTCACTCAGAATACAGACAACACTGTGTCTGTCCTCACATTCTTCAGACTGATGGAATCAAAGTTAACAGAAGAAGACTCAAACATAAACACAGCTCAGAAAGATGCCACCAGGAACAATAAAGGTCAGAAGTCCAACCTGCATTTTCAGTGAGAAAGAACTCAGGCTAGCTACAGGCAGATGTTCATGAAGATACTACCAGTGACCACCAGGGGGGGCAGAAGGACAACCTGAGAGAGTGATCTGTAGGAACAGGAGACTGGCTGGACCTCTGAAAGAGAACCATGAACAAGCCGCGGCCAGACTGTTTATTGGGAAACAGGAGCAGGTGCGGTACAGACTGTGGACTGAAAACTGATGTTGACCAGGCTGTCGACGTGGAACGAGGCAGGATTGTACAGTATATCTATCTTTGACTTAATTAGATGTTCTGGTTAACATCGAGCTAGATTTAACCTGAAACGAGCTACAACAATGGTTTATCATATCTCAGCAGAGGAACAAGATTGTTTTCTTTATTTTGAGGATAAGACCACTTAGAGAACTTCTGGATTCAATAAAGTTCAAAAAGGACACAAGTTAAAGTTTGTTCATAGAGAGCAGGAATCCTTCCTCTGTCTCTGATGATTATAAAAGTGTTCTTGTCCTGAATACTGGACTCAGTGTAGTTAATGAAGCATGTTATGACTGTGGCTCTTATATTATGAGCTTTGTTATTGAAATGTGTGTCAGTGTAAATTGTTCTACCACCCTGCTGAGGGTTGGTGCTGTTGTCTTTGTCACGTCTCTCTCTCTCTTTGTGCTGCAGGTGAGTAGGATAGAGGGGAAGGTCTGGGCTGTTTAAAGAAGAGAAGGAGGTGTATTCTGAGGGCCTCTGGTGGAGAAGTAGGAGAAACAGGAGGAAAGTACTGGGAGAGGTGAACATGGACTGAAGACAGGAAGTGAGAGTGATGTAAATGTCTGAGGATGAAAGAGTTGTAGAAAAGCAGAACAGAGCTCTTTGTCTGTGCTGCCTCTGACAAAGAGCTGCTAAACTGCCTTTCACTGTTTTTATAATAATGACATTAAAGATCTATTCTTTTATTTTCTGTTGTAATGATCCGAGGGATAATTAGAAAAAATATGACCTCTGCTCATCAAGCTCCATCTTTGAAATCAGCTGCTACTCTGTAAACTGGATTTATATTTAAAGAAACACAAACTCAGTGATATGGTTTATCATGATGAGTCTGATCACTGAACTCTTTGACTGGTGAACACTGTGATGTCATTGCCCGGGATTAAAGCAGAAAAAAAAAATTTCCAAAAATTCTCAAAGTATAAAACAAGTACAAAAAAACAATTTGAAGGTGTTTTCTATCTAAGAAATAAAATTGACACATTTTTCTTTTTTGAAGCTCAAGATCTAGGCTGACAGATGTGAGCTTGCTTCTTTTTAACAAATTTGACCTACAGTCAAGTGAATTTTATGCCTATATAAATGAACAGGTGCAGCAGGTGATCTATATAAAACTCTGAATAAGTTAAAGTCTGAAAAGTAAATGAAGTTAGTGGGGTCTGGGGGGTTTCTCCCCTAGAGGAAAAATCTAGCTATTCTAACATTCAAATGAGGCTTTTGGAGCATTTTGAGATGATATCATGATAAATGAGGAACTTGTTTTGATACTAAATAAGAAGCCGATTCTGTTCTTAACCTTAAGCAGCCTAAAGTAATAACAACACAGAAATACGCTCAAACAAGTTACAGAAGTTAGAGTACAAACGTATCAGACTTTAGTCTGGAGTAACAAATGAATAATAGTTACTTTGCAAAAATTTACCTTTTGCAGAATATTATTATTATTTTTTTTTAATGCATTAATGTGTTCCTCATTTTGTTGTCATTGCTACAGTTGGAGCTAATCCTACTTACATACCTGTAGCTGGATACCTTGTGAATTCACAGGGCATATAATAAAGATATTTTGACAAATAGTGTATTCATCCTATTTTGCATTATAAATCTGAATCTGAGAAGTAACTAGCAAACAAACTAAAGATTTTCTATCAATTCAGTGGAGTAAGAAGTATATTTTTATTAAGTACAAGAAGGCTTTTTTTTAACATTTTTTTTAACACAGAACTTATTTTATTTTATTTATTGTTTGCCATGTTTATTTAACATGGACATACTGTAACATTGGTGCTGTAACATTTAACCATGCACAAGTTTATAGCAAAATGCTAATTTGCAACACCTGTCCATGGGAGGCTTTTAGAAACAACAGAGATAAAGATAAAAAGGGTAAGAAAAAGAAAACAGTTCAGTTATAAATACAGTGCAGTTATGAATGCAACAGAGATAAAACACAGTTACAATGAGAAAAATATACGAGCTCATGTGCGTTTAGGTGTGAGAACAATGTTGTTTCTCCTTCAGCCATGATTTAATACCTTTGTTAAAAACATTCAAACTGTGTAGCATTTTCAGTTCAGTGGGTAAACCATTCCATAGATTAGCTCCAATAACAGAGAAGGCTGATTGTCCAAATGAGGTTTTTCACATTGGAAAGCAACAGTTACCGCTTACTGAAGCGCGTGTTGATTCGACTTGAATCCTGACGGCTTGTTACAAATTCATCAAACAGAGAAGGTGCCAGACCATGCAGACATTTAAACATTAATTTGAGGTTGCAGTAGCTAATGAAGCTTTCAAAGCTAAACATATTGTGCACCTCTAATACACGACAATGGTGCCATCTTATCGGTTTTTTGTCCATGAGTTTTAATGATTGGTTATATAGGGATATGATTGGCTTTAAAGTTGTTTGTGAGGCTTGAGACCAAGAACTGATGCAGTATGATAGATGTGATAATATCATAGCATGCATATATAGCTGAGCTGTACTAAATGAGAGATATTTTCTAATGATTCTGAAGCAGTTTAGATTAGATCTCGCTTTTTTACAGGTGTAACCTACGTGTTTTTCGAATCGTAGGTGTGAGTCTAGAACGATCCCTAAGTACTTTACATCTTCAACCACATTAATGGTCTCATTATTTATTTTAACTAAGAATGTTTCTTTATCCCTTTGTTTGAGCATAGAAAAGCATATTGAAACTGTTTTCTTAATATTTAATGTTAAGTGAGAAGACTCAAGCCATTTTGCAATACAGTGCAAGGAGTCATTAAGGTGGGCAGCAGATTGCCTAGCAGATCTTGCAGGTGTGTATATAACCGTATCGTCGGCGTACATTTGGCAGCCAACTGCAGGACAGATTTCAGGTAGGTCATTGATGTACATGCTGAATAGCAGCGGACCTAGAACTGACCCCTGGGGTATCCCCATGCTGTTGTTGCGGAAGATGGACTTTTGCCCACTGACTCTGACACATTGCACTCTTCCACTTAGGTATGAGTCAAACCACTGTGAAGCCTGATCAGAGAATTGAAATTTAGAAAGTTTGGATAGCAACACATTGTGGTTAACAGTGTCGAAGGCTTTTTTCAAGTCTAGGAAAACTGCTCCCACAACATGTCCCTTATCCAGAAAGCATTTTATTTTCTCAATCAGATAACAGTTTGCAGTCTCAGTAGTATGTTTGGGTCTAAACTCTGCTCTGCAACAACTTTTTCTAATATCTTGGACACAACTGGGAGAATGGCAATGGGTCTATAATTACATGTCAAGTCTGGCTCACCACTTTTGTAAATTGGACTGATAATGGCTTTTTTGCAGCTCTCAGGGAAAGTTTTTGTTTGAATTGACATATTCACCAGATGTGTTATTGGCTTAAGTAATTGAGTTCTATGATATTTTATCAGTTCACCGTCCAAATCATGAATATCCCTAGTCTTTGAGTTGTTCAGGTTATTCATGATCTTACTGACTTTTTCCAAAGTTACTTCTTTGATGTAAAATCCATTTTGAGTTTTCTGACTGAGTGTGTCTGGTCTTAACTCGACAGGTTTGAAGTTTTTGGATAGTTCCTGAACTGATTCTATAAAGAAAGCATTAAACTCACTTGCAACTGATGCGTTGTCTGAAATAAATTTGTTGTTTATTGTTAAACCCTTAATTCTATGATGTTTTGAGGCATTGGAGTTGGTTAAAGTGTTAATGTGCTTCCACAGTGCAGAGCTATTGCCTTTGGACTCTTCAATAAGCTTTGAAAAATAATTCATCTTAGCCCTGCGTAGTTCAGCTACAACTTTGTTTCTTAAGCCAGTATAAATTAAATGATCAGTGTTAGTTTTAGAGATAAGACATTTTGTAAGAGCAAAGTCACATCTTTTCATTAATTGCCAAAGGTCTTGACTAAACCATGGGAGCGAGTTTGTTCTTGGTCTGCCCTTCCATGTTTTAGTGTGTTTGTCAATTAATCCAGTGATAGCTGTTGTAAAATGATCACAGCATTTGTCCACGTTATGTGTTTGTGGGGTGAGAAAGGCTCCACTGGAAAGGCTGATGTATTACCCAAAGTGCTAGTCAGCTGTAGAGTTGGGCCTGGATTTAAGTGCACATCACCGGCAAGTAGAAGAAGAGTAAACAAAATCCGAGCAGCTCTCCAGCCCGCGTCTGGTGGCTGTGTGGCTCGCTCCGAACTCGCTGCTGCATGTCGGCCACCGTGGTGGAAAAGGGAGGCGATAGCCATGTAGCCATGACCATAGAAGTTAATCCGTGGTTTGATGGATAATAATCCCATTGGATCTATGATGCAACTTTGGACTTTGAAGCTGAGTTTTGCGATCGGGTCTTCCGCATGGTCACAGGTGTACACCAGAGGAAGCAGCAACAGTCATGTTGGGTCAGTGTGAGGACACAGAGGAGGGGGTCCCTCCTGCTGGAAGAGCTGCACTTATTTATTGACTCCTCGACACTCACATATTGAGATCCAGTTTCTGTGGTGCAGTGCTGCACTGAGAGTTTACTTTAGGAGAGAAGCTGGACTCACTTTTCTTGGAGTATCAGCGGTGTGCAGACAGTCTTTGCACGGTGCAGCAGTCACAGTACAGAAACGTAACTCCCCCTCCCATTGGCTCAAGCAGAATTCTCCAGAGAATATCCTGCTGCGTTCTCAGCTCACTCTGAATTGCTGCTGAAAAAATGACTCGGGGTCTGAGAGGAGAAACTCTGGGTGAAGTTCGAGCAAAACATTTCTGCTAGTGTGAAAGCACTATAAATCTAAGGTATGATGTTCTATAGTGTGAACACATGGAGGGGCTCTCTGAGGGAGAACTTTCTGATCATCATTCTCTGTTTGGATTCTACTTCATGCACTGTGCTCACCTTATTTACATTCAGATACATGTTATTTTATATTGGAAGCCCACCAGCTGTCATTCAACATTTAATGATGACGGTTCAACAAAAAGTTAAAAGCTTTTATTTACCGTGGCTTTAAAAGCTATTATAAAAAGTTTTCATACAATCACAAATGATCAGATAGAAGAGTCTGTTTACCTCTTCAACAGAGCTCTGAGCATGGTATGAAGAAACGTATGATGTCATGAATAAACATTCTCATGTTTCTTCAGGGTTTAAATTCTCACCCTCGCTCCTGTTTTTTTTATCTGTAAGGATCTGAATGCTCTGACATTTCTCCTCTCCTCGTGCTGTCATGGCGTGCAGAGTGAGTGAGAGGTGGAGCGAGCCCGAGAGAGTCCCCCCCCTTCATCTGTCAGAGTAGAAGTGGTTTCCTGATGTTGACTCACTTCCTCTTACCCAGAGAGGAAGTGGGAGGGGGGGACTGACCCTGTACAAGACCTGACTGGTCCAGCTTTAAGTCTACCTAGCTCCACCAACCAATGAACAGCTGTCCCTGCTTTAGGGGCCGGCTGTTAAAAGTGAACTTTATCAGTTCATGAAAATACGTGGTATGTCAGATGGTCAGTCCAGCCCTGATCGTACACATGAACACATCAGGAATAATAATCTGCTCATATATCAGATTACAGTCCAACACTCACACTGTGTAGTTTCACTTCTAATATCTTAACAACAGAAGTCAAAGTGATCCAACTTTAACTTTGATCCGACTCATGTTTCAGCTCCTCTCGTGTCAGAGCTGCAGCTCCAACATTACACTGTTTGATTTACACGGAACTCACTCAGAGAGCCTCAGTCCTGTCTGAAGAGGACAGACTCCCCTTACTCACTCTGCTGTCTAACTGTCCTGTTAGCATGTTAGCATGTTAGCATGTTAGCATGGCCTGCGTGCTAAACTGAGAGTCATCGTGTTCCCTTTACTTCTACTGTAATAAGAGCAGCTAATGAACCTGATGGCTAACTGTTAGCTTACAGCTCTTTTGACACTTAAATTAATCAGAGAGTGAACAACAGTGAAAAGAGTCTCTTACCTTCAACCAGAGGATTATAATATTTGACAGGACTCTGCCTTCAACACGGAGAACAGAACTGCGTCACCACTGGAGAAAGTGAAAGTATAAAGTTCTGTCAACAGGAAATAGAACAGGATGTTTATCACCATGGCAACAGGGTTTCAAACGTCACAGCCTTCATTAGAGATAAGAGTGTGCTTAAACATTTAATAAAACACTGATGATGATGGTGTGTGTCAGTACTGAAAGATAATCTTACAAGTTAAAAGGAGTTTTAGTTGTTATTACGTTCAGTAAGAAAACCATCAGTGAATATAATAATCTGTGTTTGTCTTCTAACCAACAGAAGCTTTCATTTCACTGATCTAACCCCACATGAGAGAGAGAGCAGCTTTATTCTGGACCTGTTGTCATTATTTAATGTTACTTGTTACTTTAGCATTTATGTTGTGGAGTTTGCAAAGTGGTTTTGTAAATGCATTCGTCTGACCCCTCCCAGCCACCGTAGATTTAAACTTGAAGATGAAGTCGGAGTGTAAAATGTAAAATGACCATGTGCTGAAATAAGTCAAACAAACACATCGTCACGGCTCCACCTTCAGCTCAGAGTCTATTAAACGATTTAATTCTAACATAGATGTCACGTGGCGTTGGTGGTATAGTGGTTAGCATAGCTGCCTTCCAAGCAGTTGACCCGGGTTCGATTCCCGGCCAACGCAGACATTTTCCTCAGCATCGTCCTGTTTACACGATAATGATTAAATAAATGTTTAATAATTTATTATAATATACATCTTTGCTGTACTCCTTTAACATCATGTTATAATAAAACAGACTCTTTAACATCATGTTATAATAAAACAGACTCTTTAACATCATCATGTTATAATAAAACAGACTCTTTAACATCATGTTATAATAAAACAGACTCTTTAACATCATGTTATAATAAAACAAACTCTTTAACATCATGTTATAATAAAACAGACTCTTTAACATCATGTTATAATAAAACAGACTCTTTAACATCATGTTATAATAAAACAGACTCTTTAACATCATGTTATAATAAAACAAACTCTTTAACATCATGTTATAATAAAACAGACTCTTTAACATCATGTTATAATAAAACAGACTCTTTAACATCATGTTATAATAAAACAGACTCTTTAACATCATCATGTTATAATAAAACAGATTCTTTAACATCATGTTATAATAAAACAGACTCTTTAACATCATCATGTTATAATAAAACAGACTCTTTAACATCATGTTATAATAAAACAGACTCTTTAACATCATCATGTTATAATAAAACAGACTCTTTAACATCATGTTATAATAAAACAGACTCTTTAACATCATGTTATAATAAAACAGACTCTTTAACATCATGTTATAATAAAACAGACTCTTTAACATCATGTTATAATAAAACAGACTCTTTAACATCATCATGTTATAATAAAACAAACTCTTTAACATCATCATGTTATAATAAAACAGACTCTTTAACATCATGTTATAATAAAACAGACTCTTTAACATCATGTTATAATAAAACAGACTCTTTAACATCATGTTATAATAAAACAGACTCTTTAACATCATGTTATAATAAAACAGACTCTTTAACATCATGTTATAATAAAACAGACTCTTTAACATCATCATGTTATAATAAAACAGACTCTTTAACATCATGTTATAATAAAACAGACTCTTTAACATCATGTTATAATAAAACAGACTCTTTAACATCATGTTATAATAAAACAGACTCTTTAACATCATGTTATAATAAAACAGACTCTTTAACATCATGTTATAATAAAACAGACTCTTTAACATCATGTTATAATAAAACAGACTCTTTAACAACATGTTATAATAAAACAGATTCTTTAACATCATGTTATAATAAAACAGACTCTTTAACATCATGTTATAATAAAACAGACTCTTTAACATCATGTTATAATAAAACAGACTCTTTAACATCATGTTATAATAAAACAGACTCTTTAACATCATGTTATAATAAAACAGATTCTTTAACATCATGTTATAATAAAACAGACTCTTTAACATCATGTTATAATAAAACAGACTCTTTAACATCATGTTATAATAAAACAGACTCTTTAACATCATGTTATAATAAAACAGACTCTTTAACAACATGTTATAATAAAACAGACTCTTTAACATCATGTTATAATAAAACAGACTCTTTAACAACATGTTATAATAAAACAGACTCTTTAACATCATCATGTTATAATAAAACAGACTCTTTAACATCATGTTATAATAAAACAGACTCTTTAACATCATGTTATAATAAAACAGACTCTTTAACATCATCATGTTATAATAAAACAGACTCTTTAACATCATGTTATAATAAAACAGACTCTTTAACATCATGTTATAATAAAACAGACTCTTTAACATCATGTTATAATAAAACAGACTCTTTAACATCATGTTATAATAAAACAGACTCTTTAACATCATGTTATAATAAAACAGACTCTTTAACATCATCATGTTATAATAAAACAGATTCTTTAACATCATGTTATAATAAAACAGACTCTTTAACATCATCATGTTATAATAAAACAGACTCTTTAACATCATGTTATAATAAAACAGACTCTTTAACATCATCATGTTATAATAAAACAGACTCTTTAACATCATGTTATAATAAAACAGACTCTTTAACATCATGTTATAATAAAACAGACTCTTTAACATCATGTTATAATAAAACAGACTCTTTAACATCATGTTATAATAAAACAGACTCTTTAACATCATCATGTTATAATAAAACAAACTCTTTAACATCATCATGTTATAATAAAACAGACTCTTTAACATCATGTTATAATAAAACAGACTCTTTAACATCATGTTATAATAAAACAGACTCTTTAACATCATGTTATAATAAAACAGACTCTTTAACATCATGTTATAATAAAACAGACTCTTTAACATCATGTTATAATAAAACAGACTCTTTAACATCATGTTATAATAAAACAGACTCTTTAACATCATGTTATAATAAAACAGACTCTTTAACATCATCATGTTATAATAAAACAGACTCTTTAACATCATGTTATAATAAAACAGACTCTTTAACATCATCATGTTATAATAAAACAGACTCTTTAACATCATCATGTTATAATAAAACAGACTCTTTAACATCATCATGTTATAATAAAACAGACTCTTTAACATCATGTTATAATAAAACAGACTCTTTAACATCATCATGTTATAATAAAACAGACTCTTTAACATCATCATGTTATAATAAAACAGACTCTTTAACATCATGTTATAATAAAACAGACTCTTTAACATCATCATGTTATAATAAAACAGACTCTTTAACATCATGTTATAATAAAACAGACTCTTTAACATCATCATGTTATAATAAAACAGACTCTTTAACATCATCATGTTATAATAAAACAGACTCTTTAACATCATGTTATAATAAAACAGACTCTTTATCATCATGTTATAATAAAACAGACTCTTTAACATCATGTTATAATAAAACAGACTCTTTAACATCATGTTATAATAAAACAGACTATGACGGTCCCTCTTCCCTCTAAACGTCTGAGCGATGATCATTCTGTCATTCATTAATCAGAAGCGCTTCATAAGACCCGTTTCTCTCACGGTGCCGTTTCTACCCGCCGGTAAACAGACGGTTCATAAATATTATAATTTTATATATAATTTATATATATTTATATTAAAATGTGTTTCACTCACATGTGTTATAACCGTTACTGTCCACCAGAGGGCGCTACAAACTTACCCTCATTACTTTGAAGGGGGACAGCCATGGACCGGTGTCACGGTTCAACCGGGGTCACGGTTCAACCGGGGTCACGGGCTTTTAAGGACCCATGTATGAAAATAACGTTAAATAAACTCCGACACGACTCGTTTCCTGGTTATCAGAATGTTTATCCCTTCAGAGACATCACAGTTTCACCACAGTGATTAAAATTGGTGAAGAAAACAGAGGTGACTTTACAAATGCCTGTTCGAAACAAAGACGATGGTGACTCTTCAAGGAACACTTTTTATCGTATATCACCGTAACAGTGCTGTCCAAACTCATACAACACTGTGTGAATACATGCTGGTTTAATTTAATATTTACAGTCTATAATGGTTTAAAATAACAAGTCCCAACACTCAGCGTTCTTTTGAACAGGCATCTGTAAAGTCACCTATGTTTCCTTAACTCTCTTTAATGTTTCTTAGTGACTCAAACCCAAACGGCAGCCTCCGGTCTGGAAAAATGAAGCCAATGCGGAAGTACAAAAAACTGCAGTTCCTCGAGTGTCCACTTGAGGCTGGCTGCAGAAGCACAGGAAGTGCCATAAGCCCACAGCCAAAAAAGCCCGTTTTTACCACAGGAATTAACATGTTTACAGCCTGGTTCAAAAAACGAGATATATCTGATAAGTTGACGGCCCCTTCTCCTCCCACTGTGGGGGAGGGGATTTTTTAATAACTCATCGGATTTTATTCTATTAAGGAAAACGGCTATGCCCATATAAGGGTTGTGGCAGATTTGATTGACAGCTCTGCGCGTTGCATCTGTCTGTCAGGTCAGCAGGTCAGGAGGTCAGGAGGTCAGAAGGTCAGCAGGTCAGCAGGTCAGGAGGTCAGCAGGTCAGGAGGTCAGAAGGTCAGGAGGTCAGGAGGTCAGAAGGTCAGGAGGTCAGCAGGTCAGGAGGTCAGAAGGTCAGGAGGTCAGGAGGTCAGAAGGTCAGAAGGTCAGCAGGTCAGCAGGTCAGGAGCAGGTCAGGAGGCTAACAGCTTGATCCGTCTGATTTCTCCTCTTTTTAACTTCGTTTGGAGAGTTTGATTAACACATATCTGACAACATACACGGCTTGCTGTGCGGTTAACAGACCATCCAAGAAGTTGATGCTTCGGTTTTTTTCGGTAAGTGATATAGTAGTGTTATATTTACTGCTTACTCATGTGTCGGTATTTATATTTACGGACCTAGCTTGTTTAGCGTTAGCTTGTAAACCAGTCGGCTAACTGTACTCAGTGTAGTCCATTATTTACATGGTTTAGAAATGTTTGTTGTTAAGATAAATAATGAGTTTGTGTGATGTTAGAAGCTAAAGGTTCACCTCGGTGGTTAACCACAGACTGTAAATCTGGTTATCTGACGTTATGATGACGTAAATGTCAACATTAAAAAACAAACTTTGTGTAGTAATTATCCGTCAGTAACATAAACTCAACTGAACCTAATATGCTGTGTAGGTTATAGAGGATGACATTAACGTTACATGGTTGATGTAGTGTCTTAAGATTTGTGCAAACTGTTACCAAATTAAAAAATAATCTCTTTGTGTGAGTTCAGGGAAATTTAATCTGGTTATTAATATAGTTCTTAATCGTTACAGATGCTCTTACAAAGAATATAGCAGTAGAAATATAAAATATAAATAACATATGGAATGAAAATAAGATATAAAGCAATAAGTACAAGAAATAGTTTGAAGAATACAGCCATGTACTGAGCTCATGTTAATAATAAATGAGTTACTGTATGTTCTGTACTAAAGCACAGAGAGTTAATGATTTAAATAATTCAGGTTATATTTGTTTCATGTTAAGATGAAGTACTAGCCACAATAAACTGCTTAATCTTTCCTCCAAAATCTGAGGCAATTTGATGTGGAATATCATTGTGCAAGTGAGTGAGAGCTGAAAATATCATGATTACAATAAGGTTTATCTTCTTAACTTTGAATAGATGTTGATTACCTGAATACTGTACCTTTGTTGTCTGGGTAGTACACTGTTGAATTTATAAATGTACTCTTATACAGATGAATACAGAAAAATAGATGAGAACAAACAAAAAGATTTAATGAATAACTGATATTTTCTCTCTTTCTTTGCCATCCTGAAGACCCCTCACTAAAAGTCCATGTTCTCCTGGATCCATGTCACATCCTCGAGCTTCTTCAGAATGACATTTCAACAGTCAAAGTTCTGGTGAGAGAAGATGGCCAGCAGATAAGACGGCAGTACATGAAGGAGCTCCACATGCTTCAGAAGGAGGAGGGTTTGCACCTTGGAAGACTGTATTCATGCTTCAGCTGTTCAAATAAAAATAGATCTCCTCCAAACAACTTGCAATCAAACCATTTTCTTCCCATTTTAAAACCATTTGTCCAGTTTAGATGGGAGAAGTTGATATTATGTGATATTGATCTGGGAAGATTACATTTCTAAATAATATTTAACTGTGTTTTTATTCACAAGTTATTGATCTTATTTACTCTCCATGTATCTTGATTTAAGAATGGGGCTGTGTTTAAGGGCAAATTTTTGCAATGACTCTTTTCCATCCCATTTTCAGAAATGAACTGAATTAGTATTTGGTAAAAAAAAAGGTCAAAAGAATAAAAAGTTGTGTAAAAGTAGACTTCCTTCCCTTAGCTATTGAGTTGAGCATTAATGCACATTTTAGTCTTGTCATTTCAAATCTGAAATGTATACTCACAAGTAGAGACAAAGGAGTGCATTTATATAGAAATATTTATTTCATCTGTAAAACCACATTCAAAAAGCCTGTTTTTACAGCAGAGATTAACATGTTTACAGCTTGGTACAAAACAAACAAATAGGTGTGATTAGCTCATGTCTCGATGGACACACACTGTACGGGGGGTGAATGTTTTGATGACTCATCAGTTTTGATTTGATGAAGGATAAGAGTTATTCACAATAAGGCGTGTAGCTGACCTGATTGACAGGTGGGCGCGGTGTAACGGTTTGTCAGGAGGTTTAAAACCCGCCTCAGCTCTCAGCCTGTGGGTGACATCACTCAGGCCATCCGGGGGAGACCTCCCTCACAGCGAGCTGTTGAAGAGAAGCAACCGAAGTCCACCCCAAAAGAACCAACAAATACAGATGTTGTGGAGGCTCAGGTTTCTTCCTCTGTCTCTGCAGCTCTCTGGGCACCTCGACGGACAAGTCACCAATAATCCACACTGTGTCTATAGGAGAAATACAAAGGTGTTCAATTAATGCCTCAGACAAGACAAAATGTACAGTTAACTACATGTGACAGCTCAGGGTGTTTTTTTATTATTAGCCACATCTGCAGGAATAATATTGAACAAGGTAGCTGCAACTCCTAATAATAGATGCCAGTCTTGAACACTATTTTTTCTAATACTTAAAGTTTTTGGTGTGAAGCTGACACTGTCCACATACTCCATGACTTCACGGGTTTCTATAGAAAACAAATATCTTTTAATAAATACTAAATCATTATTTTTAAATTGTCATGTTCACCCACATCACTGTTGAGATCAGTAAATATAAAACACAGACATTCCTCTTTTCGTCAGAACAGTAACATGAACTGTATGCTTTGTAATATTGATTTCTTCTGGATGTTTTCATTCAGATATGTTTATGCAGATAAACATATTTATTTACAGTTTATGGATAAAACTTTACTCATGTATTTCTCTGCTAACACTGACAAAGTCTAACTTCTCTGACAAATAACTAATAACCATAGTTGTATATTTAACAAAGTGTAGTTTTAAGACTTTAATTAAATATTTGGGTTGAAGATAATTCGTTTTAACTGTGTTGTAGAAAAGTTAAATGTTAACTTACTGTTTATAGAGATAACTCAGGACGAGCAGGAGTAGGGTATGATAGCATCCTAGCTGTTAGCTATGTTGTGAAGTGGACTGCTAACGTTGAGCTGAATGGGCGGAGTTAAGTCCCGCCGGTCCCGCCTTACTGCTGTTGCTAGGTTGATCCGAAGTTAGGTTGAGACTGCAAATCCAATATGGATGCGGCCGTCGATTGGACTCATTTGCTGCCTATGTCACAGACGGGTCAGGGTTCGTCCAGTAATATTTACAGTCTATGGTCAAACTCTTCCTCATTAACCTGAAAGTCTCTGAAGGAGGAGATAAAGTCTCTGAAGGAGGAGGGAGCAGTGAACTGGGGTCCTCTAACGAACATGTAGCGGAGGGTCACCAGTTCATCCGTGACACCGGAAGTGTTTCGTCAAGACACGGATATGAATCTTTGCATGTTTGTGTGACTAAAAGGCGCCGATTTGTTCCGTTGTTTCGTTTATTTAAACTGCTGGAGCTTAATCGACATATTACTGGGAAGATAAGGAGCTAGCCTCCGGTGTGTGTTCCGCTAGTTGTTAGCTGTTAGCTGTTAGCTGTTAGCCGGTGTGTGTTCCGTGATGGCGGCGGGAACAACGACAACTCATGTCGGTGATGTAGAAGAAGATGCGTCTCAGCTGCTGTTTCCTAAAGGTCTCTAAAATCTACTGTTTCCTAAAGGCTACTGTTTCTAAAATCTACTGTTTCTAAAAGTCTCTAAAATCTACTGTTTCTTAAAGGCTACTGTTTCTAAAATCTACTGTTTCTAAAGGTCTCTAAAATCTACTGTTTCTAAAAGTCTCTAAAATCTACTGTCTCTAAAATCTACTGTTTCTAAAAGTCTCTAAAATCTACTGTCTCTAAAATCTACTGTTTCTAAAAGTCTCTAAAATCTACTGTTTCTAAAAGTCTCTAAAATCTACTGTCTCTAAAATCTACTGTTTCTAAAAGTCTCTAAAATCTACTGTTTCTAAAGGTCTCTAAAATCTACTGTTTCTAAAGGTCTCTAAAATCTACTGTTTCTAAAAGTCTCTAAAATCTACTGTTTCTAAAATCTACTGTTTCTAAAAGTCTCTAAAATCTACTGTTTCTAAAAGTCTCTAAAATCTACTATTTCTAAAAGTCTCTAAAATCTACTGTTTCTAAAATCTACTGTTTCTAAAAGTCTCTAAAATCTACTGTTTCTAAAATCTACTGTTTCTAAAAGTCTCTAAAATCTACTGTTTCTAAAAGTCTCTAAAATCTACTGTTTCTAAAAGTCTCTAAAATCTACTGTTTCTAAAGGTCTCTAAAATCTACTGTTTCTAAAAGTCTCTAAAATCTACTGTTTCTAAAGGTCTCTAAAATCTACTGTTTCTAAAATCTACTGTTTCTAAAAATCTACTGTTTCTAAAAGTCTCTAAAATCTACTGTTTCTAAAGGTCTCTAAAATCTACTGTTTCTAAAATCTACTGTTTCTAAAAGTCTCTAAAATCTAATGTTTCTAAAAGTCTCTAAAATCTACTGTTTCTAAAATCTACTGTTTCTAAAAGTCTCTAAAATCTAATGTTTCTAAAAGTCTCTAAAATCTACTATTTCTAAAGGTCTCTAAAATCTACTGTTTCTAAAAGTCTCTAAAATCTACTGTTTCTAAAATCTAATGTTTCTAAAAGTCTCTAAAATCTACTGTTTCTAAAATCTAATGTTTCTAAAAGTCTCTAAAATCTACTGTTTCTAAAATCTACTGTTTCTAAAAGTCTCTAAAATCTACTGTTCCTAAAATCTAATGTTTCTAAAAGACTCTAAAATCTACTGTTTCTAAAATCTACTGTTTCTAAAAGTCTCTAAAATCTAATGTTTCTAAAATCTACTGTTTCTAAAAGTCTCTAAAATCTACTGTTTCTAAAGGTCTCTAAAATCTACTGTTTCTAAAATCTACTGTTTCTAAAAGTCTCTAAAATCTACTGTTTGTTTCTAAAGGCCTCTAAAATCTACTGTTTCTAAAATCTACTGTTTCTAAAGGTCTCTAAAATCTACTGTTTCTAAAAGTCTCTAAAATCTACTGTTTCTAAAAGTCTCTAAAATCTACTGTTTCTGAAGGCCTCTAAAATCTACTGTTTCTAAAATCTACTGTTTCTAAAAGTCTCTAAAATCTACTGTTTCTAAAGGCCTCTAAAATCTACTGTTTCTAAAATCTACTGTTTCTAAAGGCCTCTAAAATCTACTGTTTCTAAAATCTACTGTTTCTAAAGGCCTCTAAAATCTACTGTTTCTAAAAGTCTCTAAAATCTACTGTTTCTAAAGGTCTCTAAAATCTACTGTTTCTAAAAGTCTCTAAAATCTACTGTTTCTAAAATCTAATGTTTCTAAAAGTCTCTAAAATCTAATGTTTCTAAAAGTCTCTAAAATCTACTATTTCTAAAAGTCTCTAAGATCTACTATTTCTAAAGGTCTCTAAAATCTACTGTTCCTAAAATCTAATGTTTCTGAAAGTCTCAAATCTACTGTTTCTAAAATCTACTGTTTCTAAAAGTCTCTAAAATCTACTGTTTCTAAAAGTCTCTAAAATCGACTGTCTCTAAAATCTACTGTCTCTAAAATCTACTGTTTCTAAAATCTACTGTTTCTAAAAGTCTCTAAAATCTACTGTTTCTAAAGGTCTCTAAAATCTACTGTTTCTAAAATCTAATGTTTCTAAAAGTCTCTAAAATCTACTGTTTCTAAAGGCCTCTAAAATCTACTGTTTCTAAAATCTAATGTTTCTAAAAGTCTCTAAAATCTACTGTTTCTAAAGGCCTCTAAAATCTACTGTTTCTAAAGGTCTCTAAAATCTACAGTTTCTAAAGGCCTCTAAAATCTACTGTTTCTAAAATCTAATGTTTCTAAAAGTCTCTAAAATCTACTGTTTCTAAAATCTACTGTTTCTAAAAGTCTCTAAAATCTACTATTTCTAAAGGTCTCTAAAATCTACTGTTTCTAAAATCTACTGTTTCTAAAAGTCTCTAAAATCTACTGTTTCTAAAGGCCTCTAAAATCTACTGTTTCTAAAGGTCTCTAAAATCTACTGTTTCTAAAATCTACTGTTTCTAAAAGTCTCTAAAATCTACTGTTTCTAAAATCTACTGTTTCTAAAAGTCTCTAAAATCTACTGTTTCTAAAATCTACTGTTTCTAAAAGTCTCTAAAATCTACTGTTTCTAAAGGTCTCTAAAATCTACTGTTTCTAAAAGTCTCTAAAATCTACTGTTTCTAAAATTCTCTAAAATCTACTGTTTCTAAAATCTACTGTTTCTAAAAGTCTCAAAAATCTCCTGTTTCTAAAATCTAATGTTTCTAAAAGTCTCTAAAATCTACTGTTTCTAAAATCTAATGTTTCTAAAAGTCTCTAAAATCTACTGTTTCTAAAGGCCTCTAAAATCTACTGTTTCTAAAAGTCTCTAAAATCTACTGTTTCTAAAAGTCTCTAAAATCTACTGTTTCTAAAGGTCTCTAAAATCTACTGTTTCTAAAGGCCTCTAAAATCTACTGTTTCTAAAATCTAATGTTTCTAAAAGTCTCTAAAATCTACTGTTTCTAAAATCTACTGTTTCTAAAATCTACTGTTTCTAAAAGTCTCTAAAATCTACTATTTCTAAAGGTCTCTAAAATCTACTGTTTCTAAAATCTACTGTTTCTAAAAGTCTCTAAAATCTACTGTTTCTAAAAGTCTCTAAAATCTACTGTCTCTAAAATCTACTGTTTCTAAAATCTACTGTTTCTAAAATCTACTGTTTCTAAAAGTTTCTAAAATCTACTGTTTGTTTCTAAAGGTTTCTAAAATCTACTGTTTCTAAAAGTCTCTAAAATCTACTGTTTCTAAAGGTCTCTAAAATCTACTGTTTCTAAAATCTACTGTTTCTGAAAGTCTCTAAAATCTACTGTTTCTAAAAGTCTCTAAAATCTACTTTCTAAAAGTCTCTAAAATCTACTGTTTCTAAAAGTCTCTAAAATCTACTGTTTCTAAAGGCCTCTAAAATCTACTGTTTCTAAAGGTCTCTAAAATCTACTGTTTCTAAAATCTACTGTTTCTAAAAGTCTCTAAAATCTACTGTTTCTAAAAGTCTCTAAAATCTACTGTTTCTAAAATCTACTGTTTCTAAAAGTCTCTAAAATCTACTGTTTCTAAAGGTCTCTAAAATCTACTGTTTCTAAAAGTCTCTAAAATCTACTGTTTCTAAAAGTCTCTAAAATCTACTGTTTCTAAAATCTACTGTTTCTAAAAGTCTCTAAAATCTACTGTTTCTAAAATCTAATGTTTCTAAAAGTCTCTAAAATCTACTGTTTCTAAAATCTACTGTTTCTAAAAGTCTCTAAAATCTACTGTTTCTAAAGGCCTCTAAAATCTACTGTTTCTAAAAGTCTCTAAAATCTACTGTTTCTAAAAGTCTCTAAAATCTACTGTTTCTAAAATCTACTGTTTCTAAAGGCCTCTAAAATCTAATGTTTCTAAAAGTCTCTAAAATCTACTGTTTCTAAAGGCCTCTAAAATCTAATGTTTCTAAAAGTCTCTAAAATCTACTGTTTCTAAAAGTCTCTAAAATCTACTGTTTCTAAAAGTCTCTAAAATCTACTGTTTCTAAAAGTCTCTAAAATCTACTGTTTCTAAAATCTACTGTTTCTAAAGGCCTCTAAAATCTACTAAGCTTTATGAATCAAACTTAACTTTGTTGATCAGCTGTGACCTGCATGGTTAAAAGTTAAAGGTCACATGACTTGTCTTTGTGTTGCCATGGTAACAAACTGATATCATAAAAAAACTCTGTATTGTGTGCGTGTGTTCACAGAGTTTGAGAACGCAGAGACTCTGTTGAACTCCGAGGTTCACATGTTGCTGGAGCACAGGAAGCAGCAGAACGAGAGCGCCGAGGACGAGCAGGAACTTTCCGAGGTCTTCATGAAGACCCTGAACTACACGGCTCGCTTCAGCCGCTTCAAGAACCGCGAGACCATCACGGCCGTACGCAGGTCTGAGCTCACCTGTCACCTGTGTGAATGCCTGAGTCCGACCTGGAGCTGATCTCTGTCTCTCTCTGTCTGTCTCTCTCTGTCTCTCTCTGTCTCTCTCTCTCCCTCTGTCTGTCTGTCTGTCTCTCTCCCTCTGTCTGTCTGTCTCTCTCTCTCTGTGTCTCTCTCTGTCTCTCTGTGTGTGTCTCTCTCTCTCTCTGTGTCTCTCTCTCTCTGTCTCTCTCTCTCTTTGTGTCTCTGTCTCTCTCTCTCTGTCTCTCTCTCTTTGTGTCTCTGTCTCTCTCTCTCTTTGTGTCTCTGTCTCTCTCTGTGTCTCTCTCTCTCTTTGTGTCTGTCTCTCTCTCTCTCTAGCCTCCTCCTGCAGAAGAAGCTCCATAAGTTTGAGTTAGCCAGTTTAGCTAACCTGTGTCCTGAAGCTGCTGAGGAGGCCAAAGCCCTCATCCCCAGGTCAGTCTGATCCACATCATCACAGCCTGTTTACTGCTGCATGATGTGCATGTTTATGAGTGTGTGTTCTTGTGTGTGTTTGTAGTTTGGAGGGTCGGTTTGAGGACGAGGAGCTGCAGCAGATCCTCGACGACATCCAGACCAAGAGAAGCTTCCAGTACTGAGACCCTGACCTCCATCAGGCCCCGGTCCTCCCTCACACTGTTTGATATTTTTTACTCTCTGACCTCGTCTTTGTGCCGTCACAATAAACTCTGATTTGTTGTTTTTTTTACTCCACTTGTCTCGTCTGGTTAATATTTCTCTCGATTGTTCTGACGTTGATGTGGAGGGTCGTCCAGGTGTGGGTAGGGTTGATGATCAGGACTCAGAGGTCTTTTAAAGGAAAGATGTTTACATACAAACTTTAATTATTACAACATGGTCAGATTAAGTTCCTGCAGAGAGCATGACATAGAGATTAATCCGCTGCTTAAAGTAGTCCCAGCAGCTGCAACACGTTTATGACATCATGATCTGATCAATTTATTAAATACTTCTCAGGCCAAATGTGTAATATTTCTTCAGTCAGACTTTTATTCTCATGATTTTGGTCCATGTGAATGTAGCTTTTGTCTATCTAAGCTCCGCCCACCCAGTGAGGAGTCGGACAGACGACCTGCCGCTAAACAAACATCGAGGGAGGAACCCTGACTTCAGGTCCTCACTGAGATGGGTTCACTCCCTGTCCGTTTGTCAGATGTTGACGCAGTATGTCCCAGCCGAGTCTTTGGGGTCCTCCAGAGCTTCAGGAAGGACTCCGCTGGACGTGCTCGCCATCCTCACCGTGCTCCTGCCGGTCCTGGTCCTCTCATAGTCCATCAGCTGCCTCCAGAAGCCGGCGTTCGGTCGTACAAACTGTCGCTGCTCTAGGACGAGTTCATGAGCTTGACGGAGGCTGAGACCTTCAAACCTGCAAACACAGAGCCCAAGTCAGGTCATCACTGAACCGGGTACACACGAGTTATTCTACTCTTTAACTTCTACTTTCATGAACATAGTGAACATTTCTGATATATCTGAGTGTCATCTGCAAAACGGTGAAAAGCATGGGCGGTTCTAGGCAGGGGCCAACAGGAGCCAGTGCCCCTGTTACACCGAACTTGGTCCCCCCTGTGGCCACCCCTCCTAAAGGAAGAGACCCCTAATAACACATACAGTGTTTGACTCACAATCTAGTATTAAATTCTGTTACTGAAACAAATATAAAGCATGGTATTTAATGATGCGCTTTTATTTGGCATAATATATATATTTATTAAAGCGATCATCTTTGTCCATTTTTCTCCTGGGTTTAATGTTCCCCTCTGACAAAACAACTGGACCCAGTTTGGCCCCCTCAGTAAAAGTGGTCTAGAACCGTCACTGATGGAAAGATATGCCAAAATTCCTTATAAGGGCATCCAGTGGAAACATGTACAATGAAAACAGAAGAGGCTCTAAAACTGAGCCCTGAGGAACCCCACAGGTGAGGGAAACTGAGCTCACTTTACAACTTCTGTTTTCAGAGGAGGACTTAAAGGATTTAGAGCTTTCCCCTTGATCCCGACCCAATCTTCAAGCCTGGTGATGGTAAGTAGGTTGTGGTTGACCCACGATCTAAAAGTGTTAAAACTGCACAGTCGTCGTTGTCTACTGCTAAAAACAAATCATTAAGAACTTTTAAAAGAGCCGTGCTGTGGTTCTTCCTCAAACCAGATTGGAGTGCTTCAAATATTTATTTTTGCTTGAAAATGGATTTAGTTGTTGGTCATCAACTTTTTTGAGGATTTCAGATTTAAAGTTAGATAAAATGTTAGGATGTAGGTTAGCAGTGTTACCACGGTGATGTATCGAGGTTAAAGAGACCGGCTTTATTAAAACTGACTGTAGGCTCAACAGACACAGATACCTTATCAAGTAGGCCATGATCAGGGCGGGAGATCGACTCCTGCCCGCTGTGCAGTGGACCAGAGTCGTCCCCATGTTGTTTTGGTTGATGCGCTCGGACACCAGGTCAAAGTAGTGTCCCAGGGGGGCGTGGGGTCTGTCCTGAACGGGGACATGGAGGACCTGCAGGCCGTCCAGTTGAGGGTAAGACACGCCCTCCAGCCCAGAGGCATTAACCACGAGCGTGACGTTCCTGCTGGAGAGAATGCTGCGGTTCAGGGCCGAGTCCAGACCGCTGAGGAACAGACCAGGACGGATCTGAGAGACCGACATGAGTGACTGCAGGAGGGAAAAAACACAGACACGTCAACCTGCAAGACAAAACTGAGGGCACTACGGTTAGACAGAGTCCACAGTGATGAGCGTTCATCGTGGACTCGATGTAAATGAGTCGGGGGTTAAACATTATTTATTTTATAAATATTGTAACACACATTCATCCCACATGCCGTCTGTGTGTCTGCTTGTTCCTCCTTTATTTACAGAGAATAAAAACAGCAGCTCAATAGGCCTGTGAGGTCACATGACACAATACCTTTTCTAAGATGCAGAGTGAAGGTGAAGGCAGCATAGACAAGTCACTCAAGGGTCACTCACATCTACTTTTAGGCAAAACTTGACGTTCTAGACATGAGCTGAAGTTTCCTGTTTTGCAGTCATATTTTTCTCACTGAGAAATACTGAACTTTTGTTTTTTAACAGCTTTTGGCTTTAAATAAAGTTTCATAAAATTCTAGAGAGGCTTCAGTTTCTCTGTGTGTCGATCACACCAGCACACACACGAGTGAGCTTCTCTGCATACACACTACACCACTGATATAACACACACACACACACACACACACACACACACACACACACACACACACACACACACACACACACACACACACACACACACACACACACACACACACACACACACACACACACACACACACAAAGAAGGGTGAGAGCCTGTCAGGGTTTTTAGATGGAGATTAGGGGATCTGTGGGTTGTGGGGTTCCTTTGAGAGGGGCAGTGCTTCCTCTCTGGGATCCTGGATCCTACAGAGAGGCCTGTAGGTAAAAGCATATTTGATTATTGCATTTAGATTAATTACTGGAAAATATATTTGTCAGAAGTGGGATTCGAACCCACGCCTCCAGGGGAGACTGCGACCTGAACGCAGCGCCTTAGACCGCTCGGCCATCCTGACAACATGGCGCTGAATGAATATTCAGATATATTAACACATATATACATGTGAAGGATTTAGAAAGTACAGTGAGTCAGGAGCAGCTCGGACATGTTCAGGGCATGACACACACACACACACACGCACACACACACACACGCACGCGCACGCACGCACACACGTCATGGGACAGTGAGTCAGTCAGTTTCTCTTCCGTCATCAGGACGACAGTCGCAGGTAAGATCAGCTGTTTCTACCTTTACTAACCGGACAGGTGTTTGGTTATTCTTTATATAAAAGAACTTCAGACACGAGCAGACAGAGTTTCAACGAACCTCATTTAAAAATGTCCCGGTTCTTCGTGCCCGTCCCTCTCAGTCAGAGTCCATTATTTAAACATGTCGCTGCTGGGGAGAGGACAAACTAAAGCCGAACTGTTGGACCTTCTCCCCACAGTCTGTTACACATCCCGACAGCTGCTCTAACGACCTTCATGTCCCTGATTCAAAGAATCCTTATTTCACACTTATTGTGGACGGAGTTTGGTGCTGAGCTGTTTCAGGCGGAGCACGTTAATAAGAAAAGAGCTTACTCTCTCACCTGTTCACTCCAGTTTATTCTTGTTTACTCCCGGTTTAAAAACGCGTCTTAAAATAACAAATAAGCCTGGCGGAACTTCCGGCCGTCATTTTCCAGGTTTTCAAAATAAAACTCGTGGCCGAATTGTGTCTTGACCAAGCAGTAACCTCCGGTGTTAAAAAATGAAGCTGATGCTGAAGTGTAAAATCCTGCAGTTCCTGGAGTGTCCACTAGAGGCTGGCTGCAGAAACACAGGAAGTCACATACACACCCATTCTAAAAAGCCTGTTTTTACAGTTTTTACATGTTTACAGCCTGGTTCAAAAAAACAAAAACGAATAAGAAATGTAAACTTCCTGTATCATGAGAACTCTCCTTCAAACAGGTCCGACTGATGAGCACGTCGTGAATCACATGGTTTTATTTGTGTTTATAATAATAATCCTGAACAGGAATTCTGTGATCCTGCAGAGACCCCGATTCATAAAATGCAGACCCAGAACACAGAGCGGATCATCCCCAAGGTCCGGTATCATCCGAGCATCCAGACGCCTGCAAACGGGGGACAAACCAAAACCAGGAGCAGTCGGGCTCAGAGGACTAGGCCAGCTCGTGAGTACCCCCCTGAGGCCAGCGTGAAGGCAGTCCAGGAGAACCCTCGGGTCGATCCAGAACCTACTGCTCGGAAACCCTCAAAGAAACCAGTCCAGGGAGCAGCCACAGACCCAGCTCAGGTCTCTGACGGAGCCCCTCCCTCACCTGAGCAGGTGCCTGTGGGCGTGGCGGTGAGGCTGGATCGGTGCGTTGTGGAGCAGGTGGAGGTTCTGACCCGCGGACAGAGAACCAACCAGGACTGGTTCTCCTGGAGGAAGAACCGGATCACGGCCTCCATGGCTCACCGCATTGGTCACTGCCGCTTCGTCAACGGCGAGAGCAGAACTCCGCCCACCTCCTACCTGGCTGCGATCACAGGTAGGAACTGGTCTCTAGAATCCGTCACTTTGCATCCATCAACCTTCAGAAAGGTGTGAAAACAAACTGCAGTTCCTTGAGTGTCCACATGAGGGTCACAGGGTCCTGCAGGGGTCCAACCTCACAGACCCGCATCCATTTTTTTCCATCAAATCCATTTTGATTTTATTCATGATAAGACGTATTCAGACATTTGCATAATAAGGGGCGTGGTCGACCTGGCAGACAGGTGAGCCTGTACTTGACTAAATGAACATCACGCCGTGTTGAGGACTTAAATCTACAGATTGAGAACAGAAGCTCGTTAGGAAAACGTTCACTGAGGGAATAAATCAGGTGGTAACATTTGATCATAGACTTCTATAGACTCAGAGTGCTCTTTGCCCCCTGCTGGACGCTACACAGAATGCAGGCTTAAAGAACCTCTGCAGCTGCTAGCTACTCTTTTGAATATGAGAATAAATGAACCCAAAGAGTTGTATTAAAAATTTGACTTGAAGATGGCGCTAGACGATCAGCGGCGTTTCATCCTGACGATCTGAAACGTCTGAACGTCATTAAATCAGATCAGTGAAATAAGATAGCAGCGCATTGACGGGTTAGTGATTCCTCTGCCTGCAGGTGAGGGGCGGAGCATCCAGACCAGAGCCATGACCTGGGGGGTCCAGATGGAGGCTGAGGTGGTCCACAGGTACCAGGTCAGTCTGATGAGGTGTTACATTGAAAGTTCTAAACACTGAATGATGAAGATGACGGTGATGATGTCATCCTGCAGAGGCTGAAGACCGCTGCGTTGGGACGCTCGGTCTCCGTCCTGGACTGCGGGTTGTTCATTGACGACCAGCGAGCGTGGTTGGCTGCGAGTCCTGACGGCATCGTGACGGACAGCCGGACCGGTGAATGGCTGCTCTGCCTGGAGGTGAAATGTCCCTACAAACACAGACATAGACGGGTGGAGGACGCCTGTAGGGACGACCACGCCTTCTGTCTCGAAATACAAGACGAGGAGGGACGGCAGCCTGGAAGGGTAAAACCATAACGCATGTGTCTGTCCTCCCCGAGTCGTCTCCTCCATGTTGTCCTCATGTTGGTGTATCTCGATCCGTCCCCTCCTTAATCTCCTGTCCTAGCTGTCCTCTCCCTGTCTCCTAGTCCTGGTGGTCCTGTCTATGTCTCCATGTCCTGGTGGTCCTGTCCATGTCTCCATGTCCTGGTGGTCCTCTCCCTGTCTCTTTGTCCTGGTGGTCCTGTCCATGTCTCCATGTCTCTTTGTCCTGGTGGTCCTGTCCATGTCTCCATGTCCTGGTGGTCCTCTCCCTGTCTCTTTGTCCTGGTGGTCCTGTCCATGTCTCCATGTCCTGGTGGTCCTCTCCCTGTCTCTTTGTCCTGGTGGTCCTCTCCATGTCTCCATGTCCTGGTGGTCCTCTCCCTGTCTCTTTGTCCTGGTGGTCCTGTCCATGTCTCCTTGTCCTGGTGGTCCTCTCCCTGTCTCCTTGTCCTGGTGGTCCTCCCCATTTCTCCTTGTCCTGGTGGTCCTGTCCATGTCTCCTTGTCCTGGTGGTCCTCTCCATGTCTCCTTGTCCTGGTGGTCCTGTCCATGTCTCTGTCCTAGTTCTAACCTGGTTTCTAACGTCCCCTTCTTGTCTTCCAGTCCCCGCTCTACCGTCTGAAAACGTCTCACAGTTACTTCACACAGATCCAGTGTCAGCTGGCAGTGACAGGCCTCCAGCGGGCCGACCTCGTCGTCTTCACCCTGAAGGAGACGGCCATTGTCCCAGTGATGTTTGACCCCGACCTGTGGGAGGAGACCGTGTCCAGACTGGAGGTGTTTTACCGGGACGCCGTCCTGCCTCACCTCAGAGAGAAGACGCAGCAACAACCAGCAGCAGCCTGGTCACCAGAGCTGTAGAGAGTCACGGGTTCGATCCCCGTCCTGGTCTGTGGTGACCGAAGGACTGCAGAGACACGACCTCTGTTTGACTTTGTTACAAAAACAAATGATTTAGGATTATTCAGACGTGTTAACGACTCAGCAGATCCTCTGTTACAAACTCTTTCAAATAAACTGGTTTGTTGTTAAACGTGTTTGTGTCGCGTTTCTGACAAACTTTATGTGCGACATTATTAAACATGACACTGAATGTCCAACGTCATCGAACACATCAACAGTGAGGCAGTAAATGATTTGACTTCTCTTCCTCCTGACTCTACAGGACGTCTACAGCTTCAGCGCCCACTAGTGGTGGACGGCTGCGTTACAGTTTGAAGGAAAAGATTTGACCAACATCCAAAGTGTTAATAATTCACCTCATGAATCCAGCATCAAACACCTGTAAACAAACCCGATTATAGAAATGTCTTCACACTCTCATGGTCTCAAGTCTTTAAGTCAGAGTCCAGTTCAAGACCTGATCCAAATGTTAATGTGTCCTCTGAAAAGTGTTTTTATTTTTTACCTTTATTTAACCAGGAAGTCCCATCAACATTTAAATTTTTTTTTTTAAATCGACCTGGCCGAGGTAGCAGGTGATTCAGAGAAAAGACTCTTTTCTTTTTTTAAATATTTTTAATAATTTAAAGGTCACATATTTAAAATCCACTTCTCCATGTTCCTCTAACTCTAACATGTGTCTCTAGTCCGTCTACAAACCCCCCAATGATGAGAAAAGTCCATCCTCTCCGTCTTCTGCCTGCTCCACTTTTCAGAAAATGTGTGCTCAAACAGGCCGTTTGGAGATTTTCCCTTCATGACATCACAAAGGGCAGTAGCCCCTCCCCCAGGTGGGTGACACTCCCACAGCTAGGTGTTTGTTCTGCCCTCTGAGCAGCGGTGCCACTAGGAGCTCTGGGCCCCATGAAAAGATATCACATTGGGCCCCTACCACGGCCCAAATTTACCTGGAAAATTTCTACTACCGCACCTCCATCACACAAATGACCCATAAAAACTTTGAACAACTATGCTTTGTTTTACACCCTGAAAAAGGAAGATAAATAATCACTGTAATATTTCCTCAGTTTAAAAATAATTTTAACTTTGTTATATACACACCTTTCAAACAGTTGAAGCATTTCCAGCAGCATTATTTTACTTATTAACTTGTTATAGTTAATGTTGTAAAAGCTTTTATTGTCTAAAGTGTTCTTATTGGTTAGCTTACTGAATTAAAAATTCGACTGGCATTAATGAACTGTAAACATACAATAAATGTGAATTAGATTCCACCACAGTTGTCAGCATGACATTAAAATGAGACTATAATAGTTCTTCTCTGTTCTGACTTTAATTCTTCTTACACTGCATTATCATTTGTCTCACCTGACATTAAAAATATTGTTTTTTGGGCAAAAGTAGCGGACCCAGTTTTGATGCTAGCGCGACAACATTGACATCATATGAATTGACAGTTTACAAAGAATCTGTTGATATCAAACATGTTACTGTAGCTCGCTACAGACTCTAAATATCGCTCCAAAGTGGACTCTTTTTTACCGCGATGTAATATTTTTATAAAATAGGGTCATATGAAGTCGTTTCTATGAAGGATTCATGTGATGAATTTATGCATAAAACACAAATATGATCCAAACCATATTCTTGGCTGAATTCCTCTAACAACAGGTTTAATCTGCAGCCTGTCACATCTCTCTCTCTTGACTCGACTGACCACCGACAGATCAATTCAGTCGAGAGGGTTGAGAGGTGCGGGGCGGACTAAACCATTCTGCACATTCAGAAGGGGGGAGAGGGGCCTTTGAGACAGACTCCACATATTTTCAACAAGGAATTCTGAATGTTTGTTTATTTATTCAGACAATTTTAGTCATCTTGTGGTTATAACTAAGAGAAAAAGCAAAATAAGAAATCAATTTTTATTTCAGGCCCATGAAGGGCCCCCCTCCCCACTGGGGCCTGGGGAGTCAGTCCCACTTTTCTCCACACTACAACGCCCCTGCCTCTGAGTCTGCCTTCTCACCGTAAACAATAGGACACAAGACCGAGACACCCAAGCCCTTCCAGAGAGGGGGCGTGGTCAGACACAGCTCATTTACATATTTAAAGGTACAGACACAGAAACAGCCTGTTCTGAGCAGGGCTGAAATAGAGGGGTTTATAGACATGATCAAATACAGGATCAGAGTGGATTTAGAACAAGAAACTTCTCACACATGTTAAAGAGGAGCTCTGAGACTTATTTAAACTGAAGAAGAGGAGGATATGTGACCTGTAACTCCTCACTGACTGATGATGTCATCATGAGTCACATGGTTTAAACTCCATCTGAAAGTGGGCTCTGATTGGTCCATGTTTGTGCTTAAGGTGATATTGTTTATTTTGATGATGTGACAGATGAACGAGGCTCTCTGAGCTGAAAGCAGAGTGGTGGTGAAAGATGAACTGAATGAACCTGAGTGAAAGAAGAGAACGTGAACACAACGTGATCTGACGGTTTTTATTTTTGTCGTTTGGCGGCCGGCTCCTTTAAAAACCTCAAACCTTTGACTCGATGATACAAAAACAAAATCAGGTTTAAAGTGACGATAAACTCTCCACAGTTTGACGTTAAATAAACTCCAAATCGTTCAGGATTTCTCCTCCTCTTCCAGAGTTCACTGGGACCTCACCTGGTGAACACAAACGACCAATCAGCTCGCAGCAGGCGAGACAGTTCAGAGAAGAAAGCGTCCTATGCTCTGACGGCTGGTTGGCTGCTCTGACAGGTGTTGCTATGGAGGGGGCGGGGTTATGTTAGTCGTTGGTGTGGTCAGTCAGCAGTGGGCGGGGCCTCACAGGTAACCCTCCTTCCTGAACTGCTCCTGGAGGATGTCTCGGTACTCGTCGAAGCCGCCGTCGATGCGAGCGACTTTCCCGGCTTCACACACCCACAGCTCCTTACACACCAACCGGATCAGACGCTCGTCGTGAGACACCAGGATGACTCCGCCCTGAAACACATGACATCACTCTGTGAGGAGACACACCTGAGACACACCTCAGGTTCAAATCATTAGGTGAACATGAAGTGTCATTTTCTGAACGCTCGTTTATGACATTCTGATATTTTATGTGGATTTAATCATTTGGAAGGTTTTAATATTTAAAGGATTAATGAAAACCGTAACCATGGTGACTGACGAGGCAACGATCAACGCCACTGAGGAGCCTCTAACCGTAAACATAGAAACACGTTTAAATCATTAAACATTCACCCGTCAGGTATTCTTTAGACCCCGCCCACTCTGACATCATTGAGCGTTTACCTTTGATAGGCAATATCCAGACCCCGCCCACCCTGACATTAGACCCCGCCCACCCTGACTTACTTTGAACTTGTTGAGAGCTTTGGCCAGTGCCTCGATGGTCTCCATGTCCAGGTGGTTTGTCGGCTCGTCCAGGATGTAGAAGTTTGGACTGAGGGACAGAGACATGATGTCATCATCATCGTCATGGTAACACAAACAGATTGACTCTGAGCTGTTTTTCCTACCACGGCATGGTCATCTGTGCAAAGGCCACCCGGCTCTTCTGCCCCCCCGAGAGACTGGCCACCGGTCTCGTGGAAAGCTCTCCGGTGATGCCGTAACCTCCCAGCTGGTGACGGTACTCCTCCTCTGTCCGACCTGTGACACACACACATCGGCCAATCACATGTCTGGAAATACCAGACTGACAGCAAGCTACACTTTTAATAGTTCCTACTGAGACTAAACAGCTCTCATGATAAAGTGTGAACGGTGACCCCGACGAGGCTTTCAATGAAGCCTTACAGGTTCCCAAACAGGAAACAGTCAACTGTTCCCTAACAGGAAACAGTCAACTGTTCCCAAACAGGAAACAGTCAACTGTTCCCAAACAGGAAACAGTCAACTGTTCCCTAACAGGAAACAGTCAACTGTTCCCTAACAGGAAACAGTCAACTGTTCCCAAACAGGAAGTCAACTGTTCCCAAACAGGAAACAGTCAACTGTTC
Source organism: Labrus mixtus (assembly GCF_963584025.1). Lineage (NCBI taxonomy): Eukaryota > Metazoa > Chordata > Actinopteri > Labriformes > Labridae > Labrus > Labrus mixtus. Next base: position 30,039,349 of record NC_083620.1, on the reverse strand, counting down.
CCAAACAGGAAACAGTCAACTGTTCCCAAACAGGAAACAGTCAACTGTTCCCAAACAGGAAGTCAACTGTTCCCAAACAGGAAGTCAACTGTTCCCAAACAGGAAACAGTCAACTGTTCCCAAACAGGAAGTCAACTGTTCCCAAACAGGAAGTCAACTGTTCCCTAACAGGAAACAGTCAACAGTTCCCTAACAGGAAACAGTCAACTGTTCCCAAACAGGAAGTCAATTGTTCCCAAACAGGAAGTCAACTGTTCCCTAACAGGAAACAGTCAACTGTTCCCAAACAGGAAACAGTCAACTGTTCCCTAACAGGAAACAGTCAACAGTTCCCTAACAGGAAGTCATTGTTCCTTAACAGGAAGTCAACTGTTCCCTAACAGGAAGTCAATTGTTCCCAAACAGGAAGTCAAGTGTTCCCAAACAGGAAGTCAATGTTCCCAAACAGGAAGTAAACAGTTCCCTAACAGGAAGTCAACTGTTCCCTAACAGGAAGTCAACTGTTCCCAAACAGGAAGTAAACAGTTCCCTAACAGGAAGTCAACTGTTCCCTAACAGGAAGTCAACTGTTCCCAAACAGGAAACAGTCAACTGTTCCCAAACAGGAAACAGTCAACTGTTCCCAAACAGGAAACAGTCATATGTTCCCAAACAGGAAACAGTCAACTGTTCCCAAACAGGAAGTCAACGGTTCCCTAACAGGAAGTCAACTGTTCCCAAACAGGAAGTAAACTGTTCCCTAACAGGAAGTCAACTGTTCCCAAACAGGAAACAGTCAACTGTTCCCTAACAGGAAGTCAACTGTTCCCAAACAGGAAACAGTCAACTGTTCCCAAACAGGAAACAGTCATATGTTCCCAAACAGGAAACAGTCAACAGTTCCCTAACAGGAAGTCAACTGTTCCCAAACAGGAAGTCAACTGTTCCCAAACAGGAAGTCAATTGTTCCCAAACAGGAAGTCAAGTGTTCCCAAACAGGAAGTCAAGTGTTCCCAAACAGGAAGTAAACAGTTCCCTAACAGGAAGTCAACTGTTCCCTAACAGGAAGTCAACTGTTCCCAAACAGGAAGTAAACAGTTCCCTAACAGGAAGTCAACTGTTCCCTAACAGGAAGTCAAACTGTTCCCAAACAGGAAACAGTCAACTGTTCCCAAACAGGAAACAGTCAACTGTTCCCAAACAGGAAACAGTCAACTGTTCCCAAACAGGAAACAGTCATATGTTCCCAAACAGGAAACAGTCAACTGTTCCCAAACAGGAAGTAAACGGTTCCCTAACAGGAAGTCAACTGTTCCCAAACAGGAAGTAAACTGTTCCCTAACAGGAAGTCAACTGTCCCCAAACAGGAAACAGTCAACTGTTCCCAAACAGGAAACAGTCATATGTTCCCAAACAGGAAACAGTCAACTGTTCCCAAACAGGAAGTAAACGGTTCCCTAACAGGAAGTCAACTGTTCCCAAACAGGAAGTAAACTGTTCCCTAACAGGAAGTCAACTGTTCCCAAACAGGAAGTCAACTGTTCCCAAACAGGGAGTCAACAGTTCCCTAACAGGAAGTCAACTGTTCCCTAACAGGAAGTCAACTGTTCCCAAACAGGAAACAGTCATATGTTCCCAAACAGGAAACAGTCAACAGTTCCCTAACAGGAAGTCAACTGTTCCCAAACAGGAAGTCAACTGTTCCCAAACAGGAAGTCAACTGTCCCCAAACAGGAAACAGTCAACTGTTCCCAAACAGGAAGTCAACTGTTCCCTAACAGGAAGTCAACAGTTCCCAAACAGGAAGTCAACAGTTCCCAAACAGGAAGTTAACAGTTCCCTGAGCAGAGACAGAGGCTCTTCCTGTTTCTCTTTAATCTGGTGAATTGGTTGATGTTGAAGTAGCTTACCGGGGAACTTGTTAAGCAGCAGTTCCACAGAGCAGACGTTCAGGTCCAGCTGGTCCACATGATGCTGACTGAAGTAACCGATCTTCAAGTTCCTGATGAGAAATGAACAACATTCAAATGAAGTTCCGTTAAATGCTGAGTCTTATAGAGGAGTAATGACCTGCTCCCTGACATCGTTCATGTTTCATCATTTACTGTCTCCTGAATGAAACGCAGATGCTTCCATTTGATCTGTAAACGTTACCATAGCAACCGTTTTTAAACTCTTCTATGTGTAAAGAATCCCCCGTAAAAACACAGATGGTAAAAACAGTTCTTTAGTCATCAGACGTTTAGGCAAACTGTGATCCAGGTGTTTCCTGTTTTGTGATTGGTCGGCTGTTCGTCTTACCTGTGAGCTTGTCTGATCCCGTTCACCGGCGTCAGCTCGCCCATCAGCAGTTTGAGGATGGTGGATTTACCAGCTCCGTTTTCTCCGACCTGTCAGTGAACACATCATGACATGATGACCTTAATCTGACAGTCATGCAGTCACTGATTCATTTTGAGGGTCATGATGACACGTACGATGCAGATGCGAGATTCGAGGTCGGCAGACAGGTTGAGTCCAGAGAAGAGCCGCAGGTCAGCAGAGTAATAAAACTCCACCTCATCCAGCTGGAGGATCGGGGGGGACAACTTCTCAAAGTTATCTGGAAACCTGTGACAAGAAACAGCACGTCAACCAACCAATCAGTCAATCAATAACTTCATCAACCAATCAGACGAGACGCCATTAAAACAATCAAACAATCAATAGATCAACAAACCAATCACTGTATTTAATCAGCCAACAAGTAAAATCAGCTGCTGTTCACCAAGTCAGCATTTTAACATCAGGTATCAGACTTCAGGAGGGGCTCATGTTGTTTAAGGTGTTCATCTGTGTACGGTGGCCTGTTAGGGACATCTCAGGCTCACATGAAAAGCATTGCAGGTCCTGTGATGCTACATAACCTCTACAAACACATATCTGCAGAGAAGCAACCTGAGGGGAAACATCATGGTACGTGTTCTGCTTTCTGGTTGGTCGATACAGTTTGGACTACAATCTGAGCGAGTCAACATTTTACACGTGTCAGAACAGGTGTGACCTCTTACCTTAGAGTGACCTCTGTCTCTTTTTCAAGGGGCTGGAGTTCAGGTCTGCAGGAGAAACGAGACAGTGACTCACACCTGAGACACAGAACAGGTACACAAAAAAGAAACACACACCTGGGGTCCGTCTCAACAGCTGGATTTAAACTGGGACATTTGTAACAGATGTACCAGGTCAGTGTAGTAAATGGATGTAAGCTTATAGAGCACTTTTATAGTCTTCTGACTGCTCACAGCGCGTTGACACCGCAGGTCACAACTACACATTCACACACTGATGGTAGAGGCTGCTGAGTAAAGAGTCCATCAGTATTAACTCATCCATTCATACACATTCACACACTGATGGTAGAGGCTGCTGAGTAAAGAGTCCATCAGTATTAACTCATCCATTCATACACATTCACACACTGATGGTAGAGGCTGCTGAGTAAAGAGTCCATCAGTATTAACTCATCCATTCATACACATTCACACGCTGATGGTAGAGGCCGCTGTGGAAAGAGTCCATCAGTATTAACTCATCCATTCATACACATTCACACACTGATGGTAGAGGCAGCTGAGTAAAGAGTCCATCAGTATTAACTCATCCATTCACACACTGATGGTAGAGGCAGCTGAGTAAAGAGTCCATCAGTATTAACTCATCCATTCACACTGATGGTAGAGGCTGCTGTGTAAAGAGTCCATCAGTATTAACTCATCCATTCACACACATTTACACACTGATGGTAGAGGCTGCTGTGTATAGAGTCCATCAGTATTAACTCATCCATTCACACACATTCACACACTGATGGTAGAGGCTGCTGAGTAAAGAGTCCTTCAGTATTAACTCATCCATTCATACACATTCACACACGGTGATGGTAGAGGCTGCTACGACTCTACCATCTGCCCCAGTGTGCCAGGTGAGTTTGTGGTGTACCAGGTGAGTGTGTGGTGTACCAAGTGAGTGTGTGGTGTACCAGGTGAGTGTGTGGTGTACCAAGTGAGTGTGTGGTGTACCAAGTGAGTGTGTGGTGTACCAGGTGAGTGTGTGGTGTACCAAGTGAGTGTGTGGTGTACCAGGTGAGTTTATGGTGTACCAGGGGAGTGCGTGGTGTACCAGGGGAGTGTGTGGTGTACCAGGTGAGTGTATGGTGTACCAGGGGAGTGTGTGGTGTACCAGGGCAGTGTGTGGTGTACCAGGGGAGTGTGTGGGAGTGTGTGGTGTACCAGGGGAGTGTGTGGTGTACCAGGTGAGTGTGTGGTGTACCAGGTGAGTGACCAGGTTTATGAATACTTACAGCCTCTCCAGCTGTTTGAGTTTGCTCTGCACCTGAGCAGCTCTGTTAGCGTTGTACCGAAATCTGTCGATGAACACCTGAGACACAAACACAGAGTTGTCCGACACAATGCATTATGGGAGAAAAGCTGCATCAGTATTAGTACCTGTATGTGTCTGTACTGCAGTATTAGTACCTGAATGTGTTGTCTGAACTGTAGTATTAGTACCTGAATGTGTTGTCTGAACTGCAGTATTAGTACCTGTATGTGTTGTCTGTACTGCAGTATTAGTACCTGTATGTGTCTGTACTGCAGTATTAGTACCTGTATGTGTCTGTACTGCAGTATTAGTACCTGAATGTGTTGTCTGAACTGTAGTATTAGTACCTGAATGTGTTGTCTGAACTGCAGTATTAGTACCTGTATGTGTTGTCTGTACTGCAGTATTAGTACCTGTATGTGTCTGTACTGCAGTATTAGTACCTGAATGTGTCTGTACTGCAGTATTAGTACCTGTATGTGTTGTCTGTACTGCAGTATTAGTACCTGAATGTGTCTGTACTGTAGTATTAGTACCTGTATGTGTCTGTACTGCAGTATTAGTACCTGAATGTGTCTGTACTGCAGTATTAGTACCTGTATGTGTCTGTACTGTAGTATTAGTACCTGTATGTGTCTGTACTGTAGTATTAGTACCTGAATGTGTTGTCTGTACTGCAGTATTAGTACCTGTATGTGTCTGTACTGCAGTATTAGTACCTGTATGTGTCTGAACTGCAATATTAGTACCTGTATGTGTTGTCTGTACTGCAGTATTAGTACCTGTATGTGTCTGTACTGCAGTATTAGTACCTGTATGTGTCTGTACTGTAGTATTAGTACCTGTATGTGCCTGTACTGCAGTATTAGTACCTGAATGTGTTGTCTGAACTGTAGTATTAGTACCTGAATGTGTTGTCTGAACTGCAGTATTAGTACCTGTATGTGTTGTCTGTACTGTAGTATTAGTACCTGAATGTGTTGTCTGTACTGCAGTATTAGTACCTGTGTGTGTCTGTACTGTAATATTAGTACCTGTATGTGTCTGTACTGCAGTATTAGTACCTGTATGTGTCTGTACTGCAGTATTAGTACCTGTGTGTCTGTACTGCAGTATTAGTACCTGTATGTGTCTGTACTGTAGTATTAGTACCTGTATGTGTCTGTACTGTAGTATTAGTACCTGTATGTGTCTGTACTGTAGTATTAGTACCTGTATGTGTCTGTACTGCAGTATTAGTACCTGTATGTGTTGTCTGTACTGCAGTATTAGTACCTGAATGTGTCTGTACTGTAGTATTAGTACCTGTATGTGTCTGTACTGTAGTATTAGTACCTGTATGTGTCTGTATTGTAGTATTAGTACCTGTATGTGTCTGTACTGCAGTATTAGTACCTGTATGTGTCTGTACTGTAGTATTAGTACCTGTATGTGTCTGTACTGCAGTATTAGTACCTGTATGTGTTGTCTGTACTGCAGTATTAGTACCTGTATGTGTCTGTACTGTAGTATTAGTACCTGTATGTGTCTGTACTGCAGTATTAGTACCTGTATGTGTCTGTACTGTAGTATTAGTACCTGTATGTGTCTGTACTGCAGTATTAGTACCTGTATGTGTTGTCTGTACTGCAGTATTAGTACCTGTATGTGTCTGTACTGTAATATTAGTACCTGTATGTGTCTGTACTGCAGTATTAGTACCTGTATGTGTCTGTACTGCAGTATTAGTACCTGAATGTGTTGTCTGTACTGCAGTATTAGTACCTGTGTGTCTGTACTGCAGTATTAGTACCTGTATGTGTCTGTACTGTAGTATTAGTACCTGTATGTGTCTGTACTGTAGTATTAGTACCTGTATGTGTCTGTACTGTAGTATTAGTACCTGTATGTGTCTGTACTGCAGTATTAGT
>NC_083620.1:30015601-30028101 GCF_963584025.1 Labrus mixtus | reverse complement strand
TGTGTTCAGGTGTGTACAGTTGTGTTCAGGTGTGTTCAGGTGTGTACATGTGTGTGTTCAGGTGTGTACATGTGTGTACAGGTGTGTTCAGGTGTGTACAGGTGTGTATACAAGTGTGCATGAGTGTGTTCAGGTGTGTACATGTGTGTGTTCAGGTGTGTTCAGTTGTGTGTTCAGTTGTGTACATGTGTGTACAGGTGTGTGGAGGTGTGTGTACAGGTGTGTGTTCAGGTGTGTATATGTGTGTGTTCAGGTGTGTGTTCAGGTGTGTACAGGTGTGCATGTGTGTGTACAGGTGTGCATGTGTGTGTTCAGTTGTGTACATGTGTGTATGTGTATGTTGGGCCACGCAGGCTTAGGACAGTCAAACCATGGACTTGGGCCTTTGAGTTATTTACTGAGATCACAAAGAGGCCTAAAAGGACTCTTTATCCCAGAATCCCCTGCGGTACTTCACACCTACGTGTGACGTAAAGGGGGGACCGGAACCTGAGGGAGACCCCACAGGAAGGCGGCCAGGTGACAAAACTCTGAGACTCCCCTCGTTCAATCTCTTTCCACGCGCTGACTTCAAGTACTCGGAGACCAAAGCTCACCTCCTGTTTCCTGCAACAATCTTCCTTTGTTTTAAGTTTTGGCGCGCAGGTAATCCGCGGCCGGCAGTGTTCCAAATCCCGAGCTTGGATTGTCCAGTGAACGCATCTCAGTTTCTCGGAGAGCGTCAGACTATAACAGATTATCAGAAAGATAACGGTCTTATTCCGTCCTGCAATGAAAGGACATCAACGGACATCTTCCCACTCGACGGAGAACCAACGAAGCCGCTCTTGCCGTAAGGGACCCTCGCCGCCATCAGACGCCTCTGCACCAGGACGGACAGAAGATCTGTTTTATCGCCGGACTCCTTTTTCCTTCACCGATCGCAGGCAAAGCGATTCACAAGTGAGACTTAATTAGGTCTGGGCAGAATTAGCTTTAGAGAGTGTTTTTAACAATTGTTTGATTGAAGCAGAAACTGTAATTTTTATCTTTGTTGGACCGCTGCATCCTGAGTTTTACCTGTTTAAAACTCTTGTTGTTCCCGTTTCGGACCGCTGCGTCCTATATATGTCTAGCGTAACAGCGTTATAACCGGGTATTACTCTTCTGATCAGAAAGGCCAGTGTAAGTCGTATTAACTTGAATTCGGCCATTGGTTTGTTTCTGTGAATGAAGGGAATTACTCCGAGTTGTGGCGCAGGATTCGGACTGTGATCCGGACTCTTCAGGCACGCATTTCTCTCCTCCTCTACTCTCCTCTTTTATCCTTTTTCTTCCCCTTTGACTAACAGACACACACACATTTGCTTAGATTAGTTTATAATAGTTATTTGTTTGATTAAGTTCATTGATTTTGGATTGATGTTGCTTTGTTTAAATAAATTCTGTTATAATTTTAAGAGAGCAGTTGTTTGTGATTACTGGTGTATTTACATTGTGATATAAGCTGGGTGCGAAGGCTTTGTGTACGGATTTCACGCCTTCAATTTATTAAATATAGTTATTAATTATTAATAATATTAGTAATTAAATAACTAATTTGAGACTGATTTGAGTGATATTTTGGTTATATTTCCCTGAGTACAGGGTGGTGCCCCAAAACGAGATTAAACACAGTTTAATGATATTTTATTTATATTATTAATAATTCAATATAATTATTAAAGAATATAACCAAAGTTGACTTGATACAACCCCAACAGTGTGTCCAGGTGTGTACGTGTGTGTTCAGGTGTGTACGTGTGTGTATGTGTGTGTACAGGTGTGTTCATGTGTGTGTTCAGGTGTGTAAAGTTGTGTGCAGGTGTGTGTGTGTGTACAGGTGTGTAAAGTTGTGTGCAGGTGTGTATGTGTGTGTACAGGTGTGTTCAGGTGTGTGTTCAGGTGTGTGTTCAGGTGTGTTCACAGGTGTGTGTACAGGTGTGTACAGGTGTGTGTTCAGGTGTGTGTACAGGTGTGTGTTCAGGTGTGTGTACAGGTGTGTTCACAGGTGTGTGTAGGTGTGTGTTCAGGTGTGTACAGGTGTGTTCACAGGTGTGTGTACAGGTGTGTACAGGTGTGTGTTCAGGTGTGTACAGGTGTGTTCACAGGTGTGTGTACAGGTGTGTTCACAGGTGTGTGTACAGGTGTGTGTACAGGTGTGTGTACAGGTGTGTGTACAGGTGTGTGTTCAGGTGTGTGTTCAGGTGTGTGTTCAGGTGTGTACAGGTGTGTTCATAGGTGTGTGTACAGGTGTGTTCACAGGTGTGTTCACAGGTGTGTAATGGAGTACTGACAGTGGACTGGGGCCTTTCTGAATGTCCTTCTCGTTCCTGCGTTCGTGTTTAGCTTTCAGCTTCGCCTCGGCCTTCTCCAGTTTCTTAGCGTTCACCGTCTCATGAGACACAGACAGGAAGTGATTTAAAGAGGATCAACCAATCAGAGACTTTGAAATGATCAAACAGTTTAGTATGTAGCATGACACTCTTTCCTGTCTGCTTCTTTACTAACATCAGAGTCAACAAGTTCAAACAAACTCACTGTGTTCTGAGAACGTTTCAGCATCCAGATACCCTGAACGTCTTCAGCTGCAGGGACTACACACACACACACACACACACACACACACACACACACACACACACACACACACACACACACACACACACACACACACACACACACACACACACACACGTCAGGCAAGTTACATCATCGTGGAATAAAGTCTCTTTAACCGTGGCGTGTAGTTTGATGGTTACCGTTATCCACAGAGATCTGAGAGAGCTGCACAGGAGCGTCCAACAACACCTGCTTCTGAGAGCCGTGATGGTGATTCCTGTTTGAGACAGAGAACACGTTATTCTAGTTACATGTTTCAAACACATTTACTTTGTAAATCCTCAGTGCCTTTAGCACTTTGACTGAGTGACGCCCCCGTCTGTTCCTGCAGGGGGCGCTGGAGTCCCATCGATGGCGGTCTCCATGCTGGAAATGCTGTCTCAGTCTAACTTTCAATCAACCTAACGACAGACTGAGAGCTGGAGCTGAGGCGGGTTTTAAACCTCCTGACAAACCGTTACACCGCGCCCACCTGTCAATCAGGTCAGCTACACGCCTTATTGTGAATAACTCTTATCCTTCATCAAATCAAAACTGATGAGTCATCAAAACATTCACCCCCCGTACAGTGTGTGTCCATAGAGACGTGAGCGTTTTAAGGGTCATAAAACTGACTTTTTACATCTTTATGAGACGCCCAAGAGGACTTGAGAAAAATCTGCTTGTGGCTGCAGCGTTCCTGACACACTTGTGCTAAAAAGCTTCTTTCTCTGTTGGTAAATCAGAGAGTGAACCTTAAGATGGCTTGTAGGAGACGTTCTTACAGCTGCAGAGTGTTAAACATCTGAAGGCAGATGTCTCTGACGTCGTCCTCATTTTTACTGTCGGCAGACACGTCCTGCAGGACTCCTCCGATGGCTTCATACACCTCCTCTCCATCCTCGAAATCTGCTCCGCCGCTGTCCAAAACACCTGATACACACAGAAAACACACATTTAGACTCAATAAATGCAGCAGGTGAACGGACTGTAACGTCTGCAGCAGGTGAACGGACTGTAACGTCTGCAGCAGGTAAACAGACTGTAACGTCTGCAGCGGGTGAACGGACTGTAACGTCTGCAGCGGGTAAACAGACTGCAACGTCTGCAGCAGGTAAACAGGCTGTAACGTCTGCAGCAGGTAAACAGACTGTAACGTCTGCAGCAGGTAAACAGACTGTAACGTCTGCAGCGGGTAAACAGACTGTAACGTCTGCAGCGGGTAAACAGACTGTAACGTCTGCAGCAGGTAAACAGACTGTAACGTCTGCAGCAGGTAAACAGACTGTAACGTCTGCAGCAGGTAAACAGGCTGTAACGTCTGCAGCGGGTGAACGGACTGTAACGTCTGCAGGTAAATATACTGTAACGTCTGCAGCAGGTAAACAGACTGTAACGTCTGCAGCGGGTGAACAGGCTGTAACGTCTGCAGGTAAACAGACTGTAACGTCTGCAGCGGGTAAACAGGCTGTAACGTCTGCGGGTAAACAGACTGTAACGTCTGCAGGTAAACAGACTGTAACGTCTGCAGCGGGTAAATAGACTGTAACGTCTGCAGCGGGTAAATAGACTGTAACGTCTGCAGCGGGTAAACAGGCTGTAACGTCTGCAGCGGGTAAACAGACTGTAACGTCTGCAGCGGGTAAACAGACTGTAACGTCTGCAGCAGGTAAACAGACTGTAACGCCTGCAGGTAAACAGACTGTAACGTCTGCAGGTAAACAGGCTGTAACGTCTGCAGCGGGTAAACAGACTGTAACGTCTGCAGGTAAACAGACTGTAACGTCTGCAGCGGGTAAACAGACTGTAACATCTGCAGGTAAACAGACTGTAACGTCTGCAGGTAAACAGGCTGTAACGTCTGCAGCGGGTAAACAGACTGTAACGTCTGCAGGTAAACAGACTGTAACGTCTGCAGCGGGTAAACAGACTGTAACGTCTGTAGGTAAACAGACTGTAACGTCTGCAGCGGGTAAACAGACTGTAACGTCTGCAGCAGGTAAACAGGCTGTAACGTCTGCAGCAGGTAAACAGGCTGTAACGTCTGCAGCAGGTAAACAGGCTGTAACGTCTGCAGGTAAACAGACTGTAACGTCTGCAGGTAAACAGACTAACGTCTGCAGCAGGTAAACAGACTGTAACGTCTGCAGCAGGTAAACAGACTGTAACGTCTGCAGCGGGTAAACAGACTGTAACGTCTGCAGGTAAACAGACTGTAACGTCTGCAGCAGGTAAACAGACTGTAACGTCTGCAGCAGGTAAACAGACTGTAACGTCTGCAGCGGGTAAACAGACTGTAACGTCTGCAGGTAAACAGACTAACGTCTGCAGCAGGTAAACAGACTGTAACGTCTGCAGCGGGTAAACAGACTGTAACGTCTGCAGGTAAACAGACTGTAACGTCTGCAGCAGGTAAACAGACTGTAACGTCTGCAGCGGGTAAACAGACTGTAACGTCTGCAGGTAAACAGACTGTAACGTCTGCAGCGGGTAAACAGACTGTAACGTCTGCAGCGGGTAAACAGACTGTAACGTCTGCAGCGGGTAAACAGGCTGTAACGTCTACAGCGGGTAAATATACTGTAACGTCTGCAGCAGGTAAACAGGCTGTAACGTCTACAGCGGGTAAATATACTGTAACGTCTGCAGCGGGTAAACAGACTGTAACGTCTGCAGCAGGTAAACAGGCTGTAACGTCTGCAGCGGGTAAACAGGCTGTAACGTCTGCAGCAGGTAAACAGACTGTAACGTCTGCATTAGTGTTACTTTAGGGTTGTAGGGTACTACTATTAACAGTAGTGAGTTAGTGATAGTTAGTGGTAATTTTAGTGATAGTTGGTTAGTGGTAGTTATAGTAGGTTTAGTGATAGTTAGTTGTAGTATCAGTAATAATTAGTAGTAGTTAGTTTTCTAGTTAGTTGTAGTATTAGTAATAATTAGTGGTAGTTATAGTAGGTTTAGTGATAGTTAGTTGTAGTATCAGTAATAATTAGTGGTAGTTATAGTAGGTTTAGTGATAGTTAGTTGTAGTATTAGTAATAATTAGTGGTAGTTCTAGTAGGTTTAGTGATAGTTAGTTGTAGTATCAGTAATAATTAGTGGTAGTTTTAGTAGGTTTAGTGATAGTTGTAGTATGAGTAATAATTAGTGGTAGTTATAGTAGGTTTAGTGATAGTTAGTTGTAGTTTTAGTAATAATTAGTGGTAGTTATAGTAGGTTTAGTGATAGTTGTAGTATCAGTAATAATTAGTGGTAGTTATAGTAGGTTTAATGATAGTTAGTTGTAGTTTTAGTAATAATTAGTGGTAGTTATAGTAGGTTTAGTGATAGTTAGTTGTAGTATCAGTAATAATTAGTGGTAGTTATAGTAGGTTTAGTGATAGTTAGTTGTAGTTTTAGTAATAATTAGTGGTAGTTATAGTAGGTTTAGTGATAGTTAGTTGTAGTATCAGTAATAATTAGTGGTAGTTATAGTAGGTTTAGTGATAGTTGTAGTATCAGTAATAATTAGTGGTAGTTATAGTAGGTTTAGTGATAGTTAGTTGTAGTATCAGTAATAATTAGTGGTAGTTATAGTAGGTTTAGTGACAGTTGTAGTATCAGTACTAATTAGTGGTAGTTATAGTAGGTGTAGTGATAGTTAGTTGTAGTATCAGTAATAATTAGTGGTAGTTATAGTAGGTTTAGTGACAGTTGTAGTATCAGTAATAATTAGTGGTAGTTATAGTAGGTTTAGTGATAGTTGTAGTATCAGTAATAATTAGTGGTAGTTATAGTAGGTTTAGTGATAGTTAGTTGTAGTATCAGTAATAATTAGTGGTAGTTATAGTAGGTTTAGTGACAGTTGTAGTATCAGTACTAATTAGTGGTAGTTATAGTAGGTGTAGTGATAGTTAGTTGTAGTATCAGTAATAATTAGTGGTAGTTATAGTAGGTTTAGTGACAGTTGTAGTATCAGTAATAATTAGTGGTAGTTATAGTAGGTTTAGTGATAGTTGTAGTATCAGTAATAATTAGTGGTAGTTATAGTAGGTTTAGTGATAGTTAGTTGTAGTATCAGTAATAATTAGTGGTAGTTATAGTAGGTTTAGTGATAGTTAGTTGTAGTATCAGTAATAATTAGTGGTAGTTATAGTAGGTTTAGTGACAGTTGTAGTATCAGTAATAATTAGTGGTAGTTATAGTAGGTTTAGTGATAGTTAGTTGTAGTATCAGTAATAATTAGTGGTAGTTATAGTAGGTTTAGTGATAGTTAGTTGTAGTATCAGTAATAATTAGTGGTAGTTATAGTAGGTGTTAGTTAATACTTTGTAGGACACCTCCAGGGTTACTGCGGGTCACTGTTGGTGTTTTGTCCATTCAACCGGCACTATAACCGTCCAATAAATACGGTTTTTTTTCGGCCTAGCTGACCTCACCTCACTGAACCATGCCGTGCTAACCGGTGTCTCCCCTCGAGCCCGGTTAGCCCAGCCTCCTGTTAGCATGTTAGCTATGTAAGGAAACTGCCGTTCGTACCGCTCCACCGGCCCGGAACACTTCGGCCCTGTCCCCAATAAACAGCGACCCTAACCCCGGCACACAGCCGCCCTCACCCCGGTGTCTGGCTCTGCCGCTGACCCCTCACCTGTAATGTAGTCGAAAAGCTCCGTGTCGATCTCAGGAAACTCGCTCTTCAGGATGTCCACGTACGTCGCCATGATACCCGGCCCTGGAGTGTGCCGTGACGCGCATGCGTTAGTATGACAGCGCTGCGAATTGTGGGGGATGACGTTCTTGAATTAGTTGTAGTTATTATGACAGCTATTGTTTTTTGACGAAATTATTGATCTCACGGGATACTTCATCTGTATAACTGTACTGGTGTAGAGTTTACCTGTACTGGTGAAGTATTAACTGTACTGGTTTAGAGTTTACCTGTACTGGTGTAGAGTTTACCTGTACTGGTGAAGTATTAACTGTACTGGTTTAGAGTTTACCTGTACTGGTGTAGAGTTTACCTGTACTGGTGTAGAGTTTACCTGTACTGGTGTAGTATTAGCTGTACTGGTTTAGTGTTTTACTGTACTGGTGTAGTATTAACTGTACTGGTTTAGAGTTTACCTGTACTGGTGTAGAGTTTACCTGTACTGGTTTAGTGTTTTACTGTACTGGTGTAGTATTAGCTGTACTGGTTTAGTGTTTTACTGTACTGGTGTAGTATTAACTGTACTGGTTTAGAGTTTACCTGTACTGGTGTAGAGTTTACCTGTACTGGTTTAGTGTTTTACTGTACTGGTGTAGTATTAACTGTTCTGGTTTAGTGTTTTACTGTACTGGTTTAGTGTTGTACTGTACTGGTGTAGTATTTGCTGTACTGGTTTAGTGTTTTACTGTACTGGTGTAGTATTTGCTGTACTGGTTTAGTGTTGTACTGTACTGGTGTAGTATTTGCTGTACTGGTTTAGTGTTGTACTGTACTGGTGTAGTATTAGCTGTACTGGTTTAGTGTTTTACAGTACTGGTTTAGTGTTTTACTGTACTGGTTTAGTGTTGTACTGTACTGGTGTAGTATTAGCTGTACTGGTTTAGTGTTTTACAGTACTGGTTTAGTGTTTTACTGTACTGGTTTAGTGTTGTACTGTACTGGTGTAGTATTAGCTGTACTGGTTTAGTATTTTACTGTACTGGTGTAGTATTTGCTGTACTGGTTTAGTGTTGTACTGTACTGGTGTAGTATTAGCTGTACTGGTTTAGTGTTTTACAGTACTGGTTTAGTGTTTTACTGTACTGGTTTAGTGTTGTACTGTACTGGTGTAGTATTAGCTGTACTGGTTTAGTGTTTTACTGTACTGGTGTAGTATTTGCTGTACTGGTTTAGTGTTGTACTGTACTGGTGTAGTATTTGCTGTACTGGTTTAGTGTTTTACTGTACTGGTGTAGTATTTACTGTACTGGTTTAGTGTTGTACTGTACTGGTGTAGTATTTGCTGTACTGGTTTAGTGTTGTACTGTACTGGTGTAGTATTAGCTGTACTGGTTTAGTGTTTTACAGTACTGGTTTAGTGTTTTACTGTACTGGTTTAGTGTTGTACTGTACTGGTGTAGTATTAGCTGTACTGGTTTAGTGTTTTACTGTACTGGTGTAGTATTTGCTGTACTGGTTTAGTGTTGTACTGTACTGGTGTAGTATTAGCTGTACTGGTTTAGTGTTGTACTGTACTGGTGTAGTATTTGCTGTACTGGTTTAGTGTTTTACTGTACTGGTGTAGTATTAGCTGTACTGGTTTAGTGTTTTACTGTACTGGTTTAGTGTTGTACTGTACTGGTGTAGTATTAGCTGTACTGGTTTAGTGTTGTACTGTACTGGTGTAGTATTTGCTGTACTGGTTTAGTGTTGTACTGTACTGGTGTAGTATTAACTGTACTGGTTTAGTGTTGTACTGTACTGGTGTAGTATTAGCTGCACTGGTTTAGTGTTTTACAGTACTGGTGTAGTATTAACTGTACTGGTGTAGTATTAGCTGTACTGGTTTAGTGTTGTACTGTACTGGTGTAGTATTAGCTGCACTGGTTTAGTGTTTTACAGTACTGGTGTAGTATTAACTGTACTGGTGTAGTATTAGCTGTACTGGTTTAGTGTTGTACTGTACTGGTGTAGTATTAGCTGTACTGGTTTAGTGTTGTACTGTACTGGTGTAGTATTAGCTGTACTTGGTGTGTTGATAAAAAGAATAATCTGTCGTCCAGCCCTCTTCCCTTTCAACGCCGCTCTGCGCATGCGCTCCTCTGGAGTTTAGGGTGGGAGAGTTAGCCGTTAGCATCGTGAGCTAACCAGCCGGAGTGTATAATGGCGGCCTCGGTGTTGCTGGGGTCTGCGGACAACACCGGACTAAACTTCTCGATTGGAGGCGGCAGCGGCGGTGGTTCTGGGAATGTTTTAGTAGGGAACAATAACGGACTGGGCTCGGCGGGTCCCGCGCCCTGGAACCGGTCTCTTGACCGGGCATTGGACGAAGCCTCGGCCACCGGGTGTCTGAACCTCAGCGGCAGGAAGCTGAAGGAGTTTCCCCGGAGCGCCGCCAACCACGACTTAACGGACACCACCAGGGCCGGTGAGTAAGAGGAGTGCTCCGGTGACCGACCAGGCTACTGTCGGCCCGGTGAGAGGAACGTAGAGACAGTTTGGAAGACTTTTGGGGCGGGAAAAGTTGGAATCCAACTTCAGGGCTCTGGGATGGGAAACAGTCAGGGCCGGTGTTATGACAAATGTTGTCTCCCCTAAAAACATTGTCATGTCTTGATTCCTCCGTCTGTAATAAGATTATCGATGCTCTCTGACGGCAGTGACTAAATGTTATGTTGGTAGATATAAAGGATGAGCTCTGTTGTAGACAGTCAACAGTTTTAAACCAGAATAATTAAAAATGCGACATGACGTTACAGCGTCAGCAGTCCGTTGGGGGGGGGGGGGGGGGGGGTGTATTGTGTTGGTTACAGTTTGAGTTATTACACCTGAGAGTCTCAGCTGGTTTAGCAGGTAGCACGCTAACATAAGTGTTTGTACTTTGTAGTAAACGCGACACATTGGTCATGCTATTGTTAGCACGGTTAGCTCCTCTGAGTAAAGTTAGTTGATGTACAGCTCGGACCGTCCGGGAGGAATCCTGCCGGACCGTCCGGGTTCGGTGCCACCGGGCTGCAGAGCCTCACTCCAAGTTTCTGACCTAGCTTTGTTTTGCTTAATGGTGTTTGGTGCCTGATTAGATAATGAGGCTCCGCCCACCCGAGGCTGACAGGCCGGCGTGGAGAGACAAAACAAACCCACACAACAGACTTTACATTAAAGGGACAGAGAGCACTTAATGCTGGATCTCAAACTCTGAATGGAAGATGTCTCCTCTGCTGTCAGGTTTTGGGATGTTATCTTCTCAGCTCAAAGTTTTAATATGAGCAGAGGAGCTGGGGGGGGGGGGGGGGCTTTCAGACACTACAGTTCATTAAAATAACAGTGTTATTGTTTACAAACAGCTTCAAAGGTGCTGGAAAGGAAGGAGATGGCTTGGAGCCCCAGACCAGTGCACATTTTATAATGACAGTAGAAAACCTCCCTAAGGGGGCCCCGTCTCACAGCACTCAATGTTCCTGAAACGTGTCACTTAAAGTGGCCGTTGGTGTCAGATAATTCTTTGACGTAATGGCGGTGAATGCTGGTTGGAGGGGCCCCCAGGGTATTTAGCTTTGGGCCCCAACAGACTCTTTAATCGCCCCCGGCTTCATGTCAAATGATGTCGTCTTTATTCTTCCTCTCAGGTTCAGATCATTAATCCTGTAACGATCTGAGAGTGAACAGAGATGGGACAGATCTGATCGAACGTCTGTATCAGGATGGAGCCAATCCGCTCTTCCACATAGAGCGGGGAAAAACATCGACTTCTGTGAAAATGGAGATTAAAAAAATTCCAAGAATCTTTTTTTTTGGCTAATCAGTGAATTCCTGCTCAGTGCTAAGGCGAGCTCTTTGTAGAACGCCCGTCTCACAGATGATCCTGAAGTATTTACTCACAGATAAACTTTGGATCATGAATCCAGAACTGTTTGAATCCAAAATAGATTCTGAATCTTAAGTGTGACACTCCCAAAGAGTCCCAGCCCTACTCCACACGTTTTAAAACAGATGTTTTCCTCCTCCCTGTCTGAACGTCTTCACCCTGGAAGGAGTTTTACAGAAGGTGCGTTTTCAAGATTAAGATTTACTTTTATTGATCCCCGCAAGGGGAAATTTCAGATCCCCCTTTATTTTCAGTGACCTAAAACGCCGGTTGTGTACGAGAGGTCAAACGTAGAGAAGAAGCTACGTGTCAGACGAACCGGCCTGCGTGTGGACGAGGCCTCAGACTGAAGTGTTTACAAGTCGTTACCATGACGACGTTCAGACGAGATGAAACCGCTCCCTGCTGTGTGAGGGCTCATATATTTTGGGGTTATTGTTTCTGATCGTTGTGGGATCTTATTGAGTGTCTGGATTGAAGGTCACATGGTGATGATTTAACTCACCTGTTCACCTGTTCACCTTTTGGTTCTAAGTGGAAGAGAGACGGGGAGCTGGGTCGGCGTGTTTCTTGTCGAGCGCTGTTTTCTTTAACTCACAGTGTTTACTTTGAGCTTCTCTTTCATTGTTGTGCTCAGAAGAAGACGCTGGGCGCTGCAAACACTCTCCGACCACGGCGCCGCTTCAGTCGCGATTATTCATCGTTAAATAATTTTAATTGATCATTTGGATCGTTTGTTTTTAAACTTTGTAAACTGAAACATCAGGGAGTCATGTGACTCGGCAGCCAACACTGTGCCACACACACATTAAACACACACACACACTCAGATACACGCACACACATTAAACACACACACAGATAAACACACACACACTCAGATACACGCACACACATTAAACACACACACACACTCAGATACACGCACACACATTAAACACACACACAGATAAACACACACACACACTCAGATACACGCACACACATTAAACACACACACAGATAAACACACACACACACTCAGATACACGCACACACACACTCAGATACACGCACACACATTAAACACACACACAGATAAACACACACACACACACTCAGATACACGCACACACATTAAACACACACACACACTCAGATACACGCACACACATTAAACACACACACACACTCAGATACACGCACACACATTAAACACACACACACACTCAGATACACGCACACACATTAAACACACACACACACTCAGATACACGCACACACATTAAACACACACACAGATAAACACACACACTCAGATACACACACACACACACTCAGATACACACACACACACACTCAGATACACGC
>NC_083620.1:30000601-30005601 GCF_963584025.1 Labrus mixtus | reverse complement strand
TTTTCTGCGTCGCACAAAGACACGGTGGTTGGAACCAAAGATCTCAAATTTGGACTCATCAGACCAAAGCACAGATTTCCACTGGTCTAATGTCCATTCCTTGTGTTCTTTAGCCCAAACAAGTCTCTTCTGCTTGTTGCCTGTCCTTAGCAGTGGTTTCCTAGCAGCTATTCTACCATGAAGGCCTGATTCACACAGTCTCCTCTTAACAGTTGTTCTAGAGATGTGTCTGCTGCTAGAACTCTGTGTGGCATTGACCTGGTCTCTAATCTGAGCTGCTGTTAACCTGCGATTTCTGAGGCTGGTGACTCGGATGAACTTATCCTCCGCAGCAGAGGTGACTCTTGGTCTTCCTTTCCTGGGGCGGTCCTCATGTGAGCCAGTTTCTTTGTAGCGTTTGATGGTTTTTGCGACTGCACTTGGGGACACTTTCAAAGTTTCCCCAATTTTTCGGACTGACTGACCTTCATTTCTTAAAGTAATGATGGCCACTCGTTTTTCTTTACTTAGCTGCTTTTTTCTTGCCATAATACAAATTCTAACAGTCTATTCAGTGGGACTATCAGCTGTGTATCCACCTGACTTCTGCACAACACAACTGATGGTCCCAACCCCATTTATAGGGCAAGAAATCCCACTTATTGAACCTGACAGGGCACACCTGTGAAGTGAAAACCATTTCAGGTGACTACCTCTTGAAGCTCATCAAGAGAATGCAGAGTGTGTGCAAAGCAGTAATCAGAGCAAAAGGTGGCTACTTTGAAGAAACTAGAATATAAGACATATTTTCAGTTGTTTTACACTTTTTTGTTAAGTATATATTTCCACATGTGTTAATTCATAGTTTTGATGCCTTCAGTGTGAATCTACAATGTCAATAGTCATGAAAAGAAAGGACACTCATTGAATGAGAAGGTGTGTCCAAACTTTTGGTCTGTACTGTATATACACACACACACATACAGTATATACACACACACACAGTATATATACACACACACACATACAGTATATACACACACACACACACAGTATATATACACACACACACACACAGTATATATACACACACACATATACAGTACAAACCAAAAGTTTGGACACACCTTCTCATTCAAAGAGTTTTCTTTATTTTCATGACTATGAAAATTGTAGATTCACACTGAAGGCATCAAAACTATGAATTAACACATGTGGAAATATATACTTAACAAAAAAGTGTGAAACAACTGAAAATATGTCTTATATTCTAGGTTCTTCAAAGTAGCCACCTTTTGCTTTGATTACTGCTTTGCACACTCTTGGCATTCTCTTGATGAGCTTCAAGAGGTAGTCACCTGAAATGGTCTTCCAACAGTCTTGAAGGAGTTCCCAGAGATGCTTAGCACTTGTTGGCCCTTTTGCCTTCACTCTGCGGTCCAGCTCACCCCAAACCATCTCGATTGGGTTCAGGTCCGGTGACTGTGGAGGCCAGGTCATCTGGCGCAGCACCCCATCACTCTCCTTCTTGGTCAAATAGCCCTTACACAGCCTGGAGGTGTGTTTGGGGTCATTGTCCTGTTGAAAAATAAATGATGGTCCAACTAAACGCAAACCGGATGGAATAGCATGCCGCTGCAAGATGCTGTGGTAGCCATGCTGGTTCAGTATGCCTTCAATTTTGAATAAATCCCCAACAGTGTCACCAGCAAAGCACCCCCAAACCATCACACCTCCTCCTCCATGCTTCACGGTGGGAACCAGGCATGTAGAGTCCATCCGTTCACCTTTTCTGCGTCGCACAAAGACACGGTGGTTGGAACCAAAGATCTCAAATTTGGACTCATCAGACCAAAGCACAGATTTCCACTGGTCTAATGTCCATTCCTTGTGTTCTTTAGCCCAAACAAGTCTCTTCTGCTTGTTGCCTGTCCTTAGCAGTGGTTTCCTAGCAGCTATTCTACCATGAAGGCCTGATTCACACAGTCTCCTCTTAACAGTTGTTCTAGAGATGTGTCTGCTGCTAGAACTCTGTGTGGCATTGACCTGGTCTCTAATCTGAGCTGCTGTTAACCTGCGATTTCTGAGGCTGGTGACTCGGATGAACTTATCCTCCGCAGCAGAGGTGACTCTTGGTCTTCCTTTCCTGGGGCGGTCCTCATGTGAGCCAGTTTCTTTGTAGCGTTTGATGGTTTTTGCGACTGCACTTGGGGACACTTTCAAAGTTTCCCCAATTTTTCGGACTGACTGACCTTCATTTCTTAAAGTAATGATGGCCACTCGTTTTTCTTTACTTAGCTGCTTTTTTCTTGCCATAATACAAATTCTAACAGTCTATTCAGTGGGACTATCAGCTGTGTATCCACCTGACTTCTGCACAACACAACTGATGGTCCCAACCCCATTTATAGGGCAAGAAATCCCACTTATTGAACCTGACAGGGCACACCTGTGAAGTGAAAACCATTTCAGGTGACTACCTCTTGAAGCTCATCAAGAGAATGCAGAGTGTGTGCAAAGCAGTAATCAGAGCAAAAGGTGGCTACTTTGAAGAAACTAGAATATAAGACATATTTTCAGTTGTTTTACACTTTTTTGTTAAGTATATATTTCCACATGTGTTAATTCATAGTTTTGATGCCTTCAGTGTGAATCTACAATGTCAATAGTCATGAAAAGAAAGGACACTCATTGAATGAGAAGGTGTGTCCAAACTTTTGGTCTGTACTGTATATACACACACACACACATACAGTATATACACACACACACAGTATATATACACACACACACATACAGTATATACACACACACACAGTATATATACACACACACACATACAGTATATACACACACACACAGTATATATACACACACACACATACAGTATATACACACACACACACACACAGTATATACACACACACACACACACAGTATATACACACACACACACATACAGTATATACACACACACACACACACACACATACAGTATATACACACACACACATACAGTATATACACACACACACACACACACACACATACAGTATATACACACACACACAGTATATATATACACACACACATACAGTATATACACACACACACACACACACACACACACACAGTATATACACACACACACACACACACACACACATACAGTATATACACACACACACATACAGTATATACACACACACACACACACACACACAGTATATACACACACACACACACATACAGTATATACACACACACACACACACACACACAGTATATACACACACACACACACACACACACATACAGTATATACACACACACACACACACACACACACACACACACACACAGTATATACACACACACACACACACACACAGTATATACACACATACAGTATACACACACACACACATACAGTATACACACACACACACACATACATTATATATACACACACACAGTATACACACACACACACAGTATATACACACACACACACACAGTATATACACACACACAGTATATATACACACACACAGTATACACACACACAGTATATACACACACACAGTATATATACACACACACAGTATACACACACACACAGTATATACACACACACACACACACACACACAGTATATATATACACACACACATACAGTATATACACACACACACACACACACATACAGTATATACACACACACACAGTATATATACACACACACACATACAGTATATACACACACACACAGTATATATACACACACACACATACAGTATATACACACACACACAGTATATATACACACACACACATACAGTATATACACACACACACACACACACAGTATATACACACACACACACACATACAGTATATACACACACACACACATACAGTATATACACACACACACACACACACACATACAGTATATACACACACACACATACAGTATATACACACACACACACACACACACACATACAGTATATACACACACACACAGTATATATATACACACACACATACAGTATATACACACACACATACAGTATATACACACACACACAGTATATACACACACATACAGTATATACACACACACACATACAGTATATACACACACACACATACAGTATATACACACACACACACACACACAGTATATACACACACACACACACATACAGTATATACACACACACACACACACACACAGTATATACACACACACACACACACACACATACAGTATATACACACACACACACACACACACACACACACACACAGTATATACACACACACACACACACAGTATATACACACACACACACACATACAGTATACACACACACACACACACACACACACACACACACACAGTATATACACACACACACACAGTATATACACACACACACACATACAGTATACACACACACACACACACATACAGTATACACACACACACACACATACAGTATACACACACACACACACATACATTATATATACACACACACAGTATACACACACACACACACAGTATATACACACACACACACACAGTATATACACACACACAGTATATATACACACACACAGTATACACACACACACACAGTATATATACACACACACAGTATACACACACACACAGTATATACACACACACACACACACACAGTATATATATACACACACACATACAGTATATACACACACACACACACACACACACACATACAGTATATATATACACACACACATACATTATATACACACACACACAGTATACACACACACACACACAGTATATACACACACACACACACACACACACAGTATATACACACACACACACACACACACACATACAGTATATACACACACACATACAGTATATACACACACACACACACACACACACACACACACACACAGTATATACACACACACACACACATACAGTATACACACACACACACACACAG
>NC_083620.1:29919556-29990401 GCF_963584025.1 Labrus mixtus | reverse complement strand
ACACTCAAGGAACTGCAGTTTGTTTTCACACCTTTCTGAAGGTTGATGGATGCAAAGTGACGGATTCTAGAGACCAGTTCCTACCTGTGATCGCAGCCAGGTAGGAGGTGGGCGGAGTTCTGCTCTCGCCGTTGACGAAGCGGCAGTGACCAATGCGGTGAGCCATGGAGGCCGTGATCCGGTTCTTCCTCCAGGAGAACCAGTCCTGGTTGGTTCTCTGTCCGCGGGTCAGAACCTCCACCTGCTCCACAACGCACCGATCCAGCCTCACCGCCACGCCCACAGGCACCTGCTCAGGTGAGGGAGGGGCTCCGTCAGAGACCTGAGCTGGGTCTGTGGCTGCTCCCTGGACTGGTTTCTTTGAGGGTTTCCGAGCAGTAGGTTCTGGATCGACCCGAGGGTTCTCCTGGACTGCCTTCACGCTGGCCTCAGGGGGGTACTCACGAGCTGGCCTAGTCCTCTGAGCCCGACTGCTCCTGGTTCTGGTTTGTCCCCCGTTTGCAGGCGTCTGGATGCTCGGATGATACCGGACCTTGGGGATGATCCGCTCTGTGTTCTGGGTCTGCATTTTATGAATCGGGGTCTCTGCAGGATCACAGAATTCCTGTTCAGGATTATTATTATAAACACAAATAAAACCATGTGATTCACGACGTGCTCATCAGTCGGACCTGTTTGAAGGAGAGTTCTCATGATACAGGAAGTTTACATTTCTTATTCGTTTTTGTTTTTTTGAACCAGGCTGTAAACATGTAAAAACTGTAAAAACAGGCTTTTTAGAATGGGTGTGTATGTGACTTCCTGTGTTTCTGCAGCCAGCCTCTAGTGGACACTCCAGGAACTGCAGGATTTTACACTTCAGCATCAGCTTCATTTTTTAACACCGGAGGTTACTGCTTGGTCAAGACACAATTCGGCCACGAGTTTTATTTTGAAAACCTGGAAAATGACGGCCGGAAGTTCCGCCAGGCTTATTTGTTATTTTAAGACGCGTTTTTAAACCGGGAGTAAACAAGAATAAACTGGAGTGAACAGGTGAGAGAGTAAGCTCTTTTCTTATTAACGTGCTCCGCCTGAAACAGCTCAGCACCAAACTCCGTCCACAATAAGTGTGAAATAAGGATTCTTTGAATCAGGGACATGAAGGTCGTTAGAGCAGCTGTCGGGATGTGTAACAGACTGTGGGGAGAAGGTCCAACAGTTCGGCTTTAGTTTGTCCTCTCCCCAGCAGCGACATGTTTAAATAATGGACTCTGACTGAGAGGGACGGGCACGAAGAACCGGGACATTTTTAAATGAGGTTCGTTGAAACTCTGTCTGCTCGTGTCTGAAGTTCTTTTATATAAAGAATAACCAAACACCTGTCCGGTTAGTAAAGGTAGAAACAGCTGATCTTACCTGCGACTGTCGTCCTGATGACGGAAGAGAAACTGACTGACTCACTGTCCCATGACGTGTGTGCGTGCGTGCGCGTGCGTGCGTGTGTGTGTGTGTGCGTGTGTGTGTGTGTGTGTCATGCCCTGAACATGTCCGAGCTGCTCCTGACTCACTGTACTTTCTAAATCCTTCACATGTATATATGTGTTAATATATCTGAATATTCATTCAGCGCCATGTTGTCAGGATGGCCGAGCGGTCTAAGGCGCTGCGTTCAGGTCGCAGTCTCCCCTGGAGGCGTGGGTTCGAATCCCACTTCTGACAAATATATTTTCCAGTAATTAATCTAAATGCAATAATCAAATATGCTTTTACCTACAGGCCTCTCTGTAGGATCCAGGATCCCAGAGAGGAAGCACTGCCCCTCTCAAAGGAACCCCACAACCCACAGATCCCCTAATCTCCATCTAAAAACCCTGACAGGCTCTCACCCTTCTTTGTGTGTGTGTGTGTGTGTGTGTGTGTGTGTGTGTGTGTGTGTGTGTGTGTGTGTGTGTGTGTGTGTGTTATATCAGTGGTGTAGTGTGTATGCAGAGAAGCTCACTCGTGTGTGTGCTGGTGTGATCGACACACAGAGAAACTGAAGCCTCTCTAGAATTTTATGAAACTTTATTTAAAGCCAAAAGCTGTTAAAAAACAAAAGTTCAGTATTTCTCAGTGAGAAAAATATGACTGCAAAACAGGAAACTTCAGCTCATGTCTAGAACGTCAAGTTTTGCCTAAAAGTAGATGTGAGTGACCCTTGAGTGACTTGTCTATGCTGCCTTCACCTTCACTCTGCATCTTAGAAAAGGTATTGTGTCATGTGACCTCACAGGCCTATTGAGCTGCTGTTTTTATTCTCTGTAAATAAAGGAGGAACAAGCAGACACACAGACGGCATGTGGGATGAATGTGTGTTACAATATTTATAAAATAAATAATGTTTAACCCCCGACTCATTTACATCGAGTCCACGATGAACGCTCATCACTGTGGACTCTGTCTAACCGTAGTGCCCTCAGTTTTGTCTTGCAGGTTGACGTGTCTGTGTTTTTTCCCTCCTGCAGTCACTCATGTCGGTCTCTCAGATCCGTCCTGGTCTGTTCCTCAGCGGTCTGGACTCGGCCCTGAACCGCAGCATTCTCTCCAGCAGGAACGTCACGCTCGTGGTTAATGCCTCTGGGCTGGAGGGCGTGTCTTACCCTCAACTGGACGGCCTGCAGGTCCTCCATGTCCCCGTTCAGGACAGACCCCACGCCCCCCTGGGACACTACTTTGACCTGGTGTCCGAGCGCATCAACCAAAACAACATGGGGACGACTCTGGTCCACTGCACAGCGGGCAGGAGTCGATCTCCCGCCCTGATCATGGCCTACTTGATAAGGTATCTGTGTCTGTTGAGCCTACAGTCAGTTTTAATAAAGCCGGTCTCTTTAACCTCGATACATCACCGTGGTAACACTGCTAACCTACATCCTAACATTTTATCTAACTTTAAATCTGAAATCCTCAAAAAAGTTGATGACCAACAACTAAATCCATTTTCAAGCAAAAATAAATATTTGAAGCACTCCAATCTGGTTTGAGGAAGAACCACAGCACGGCTCTTTTAAAAGTTCTTAATGATTTGTTTTTAGCAGTAGACAACGACGACTGTGCAGTTTTAACACTTTTAGATCGTGGGTCAACCACAACCTACTTACCATCACCAGGCTTGAAGATTGGGTCGGGATCAAGGGGAAAGCTCTAAATCCTTTAAGTCCTCCTCTGAAAACAGAAGTTGTAAAGTGAGCTCAGTTTCCCTCACCTGTGGGGTTCCTCAGGGCTCAGTTTTAGAGCCTCTTCTGTTTTCATTGTACATGTTTCCACTGGATGCCCTTATAAGGAATTTTGGCATATCTTTCCATCAGTGACGGTTCTAGACCACTTTTACTGAGGGGGCCAAACTGGGTCCAGTTGTTTTGTCAGAGGGGAACATTAAACCCAGGAGAAAAATGGACAAAGATGATCGCTTTAATAAATATATATATTATGCCAAATAAAAGCGCATCATTAAATACCATGCTTTATATTTGTTTCAGTAACAGAATTTAATACTAGATTGTGAGTCAAACACTGTATGTGTTATTAGGGGTCTCTTCCTTTAGGAGGGGTGGCCACAGGGGGGACCAAGTTCGGTGTAACAGGGGCACTGGCTCCTGTTGGCCCCTGCCTAGAACCGCCCATGCTTTTCACCGTTTTGCAGATGACACTCAGATATATCAGAAATGTTCACTATGTTCATGAAAGTAGAAGTTAAAGAGTAGAATAACTCGTGTGTACCCGGTTCAGTGATGACCTGACTTGGGCTCTGTGTTTGCAGGTTTGAAGGTCTCAGCCTCCGTCAAGCTCATGAACTCGTCCTAGAGCAGCGACAGTTTGTACGACCGAACGCCGGCTTCTGGAGGCAGCTGATGGACTATGAGAGGACCAGGACCGGCAGGAGCACGGTGAGGATGGCGAGCACGTCCAGCGGAGTCCTTCCTGAAGCTCTGGAGGACCCCAAAGACTCGGCTGGGACATACTGCGTCAACATCTGACAAACGGACAGGGAGTGAACCCATCTCAGTGAGGACCTGAAGTCAGGGTTCCTCCCTCGATGTTTGTTTAGCGGCAGGTCGTCTGTCCGACTCCTCACTGGGTGGGCGGAGCTTAGATAGACAAAAGCTACATTCACATGGACCAAAATCATGAGAATAAAAGTCTGACTGAAGAAATATTACACATTTGGCCTGAGAAGTATTTAATAAATTGATCAGATCATGATGTCATAAACGTGTTGCAGCTGCTGGGACTACTTTAAGCAGCGGATTAATCTCTATGTCATGCTCTCTGCAGGAACTTAATCTGACCATGTTGTAATAATTAAAGTTTGTATGTAAACATCTTTCCTTTAAAAGACCTCTGAGTCCTGATCATCAACCCTACCCACACCTGGACGACCCTCCACATCAACGTCAGAACAATCGAGAGAAATATTAACCAGACGAGACAAGTGGAGTAAAAAAAACAACAAATCAGAGTTTATTGTGACGGCACAAAGACGAGGTCAGAGAGTAAAAAATATCAAACAGTGTGAGGGAGGACCGGGGCCTGATGGAGGTCAGGGTCTCAGTACTGGAAGCTTCTCTTGGTCTGGATGTCGTCGAGGATCTGCTGCAGCTCCTCGTCCTCAAACCGACCCTCCAAACTACAAACACACACAAGAACACACACTCATAAACATGCACATCATGCAGCAGTAAACAGGCTGTGATGATGTGGATCAGACTGACCTGGGGATGAGGGCTTTGGCCTCCTCAGCAGCTTCAGGACACAGGTTAGCTAAACTGGCTAACTCAAACTTATGGAGCTTCTTCTGCAGGAGGAGGCTAGAGAGAGAGAGAGACAGACACAAAGAGAGAGAGAGACACAGAGAGAGACAGAGACACAAAGAGAGAGAGAGACAGAGACACAAAGAGAGAGAGACAGAGAGAGAGAGACAGAGACACAAAGAGAGAGAGAGACAGAGAGAGAGAGACACAGAGAGAGAGAGAGACACACACAGAGAGACAGAGAGAGACACACAGAGAGAGAGACAGACAGACAGAGGGAGAGAGACAGACAGACAGACAGAGGGAGAGAGAGAGAGAGACAGAGAGAGACAGAGAGAGACAGACAGAGAGAGACAGAGATCAGCTCCAGGTCGGACTCAGGCATTCACACAGGTGACAGGTGAGCTCAGACCTGCGTACGGCCGTGATGGTCTCGCGGTTCTTGAAGCGGCTGAAGCGAGCCGTGTAGTTCAGGGTCTTCATGAAGACCTCGGAAAGTTCCTGCTCGTCCTCGGCGCTCTCGTTCTGCTGCTTCCTGTGCTCCAGCAACATGTGAACCTCGGAGTTCAACAGAGTCTCTGCGTTCTCAAACTCTGTGAACACACGCACACAATACAGAGTTTTTTTATGATATCAGTTTGTTACCATGGCAACACAAAGACAAGTCATGTGACCTTTAACTTTTAACCATGCAGGTCACAGCTGATCAACAAAGTTAAGTTTGATTCATAAAGCTTAGTAGATTTTAGAGGCCTTTAGAAACAGTAGATTTTAGAAACAGTAGATTTTAGAGACTTTTAGAAACAGTAGATTTTAGAGACCTTTAGAAACAGTAGATTTTAGAGACTTTTAGAAACAGTAGATTTTAGAGACTTTTAGAAACATTAGATTTTAGAGGCCTTTAGAAACAGTAGATTTTAGAGACTTTTAGAAACATTAGATTTTAGAGGCCTTTAGAAACAGTAGATTTTAGAAACAGTAGATTTTAGAGACCTTTAGAAACAGTAGATTTTAGAGACTTTTAGAAACAGTAGATTTTAGAGACTTTTAGAAACAGTAGATTTTAGAGGCCTTTAGAAACAGTAGATTTTAGAGACTTTTAGAAACAGTAGATTTTAGAAACAGTAGATTTTAGAGACTTTTAGAAACATTAGATTTTAGAAACAGTAGATTTTAGAGACTTTTAGAAACAGTAGATTTTAGAAACAGTAGATTTTAGAGACTTTTAGAAACAGTAGATTTTAGAGACTTTTAGAAACAGTAGATTTTAGAGACCTTTAGAAACAGTAGATTTTAGAGACTTTTAGAAACAGTAGATTTTAGAAACAGTAGATTTTAGAGACTTTTAGAAACAGTAGATTTTAGAGACTTTTAGAAACAGTAGATTTTAGAAACAGTAGATTTTAGAGACCTTTAGAAACAGTAGATTTTAGAGGCCTTTAGAAACAGTAGATTTTAGAGACTTTTAGAAACAGTAGATTTTAGAGACTTTTAGAAAGTAGATTTTAGAGACTTTTAGAAACAGTAGATTTTAGAGACTTTCAGAAACAGTAGATTTTAGAAACAGTAGATTTTAGAGACCTTTAGAAACAGTAGATTTTAGAGACTTTTAGAAACAGTAGATTTTAGAAACCTTTAGAAACAAACAGTAGATTTTAGAGACTTTTAGAAACAGTAGATTTTAGAAACAGTAGATTTTAGAGACCTTTAGAAACAGTAGATTTTAGAGACTTTTAGAAACAGTAGATTTTAGAAACAGTAGATTTTAGAGACAGTAGATTTTAGAGACTTTTAGAAACAGTAGATTTTAGAGACTTTTAGAAACAGTAGATTTTAGAAACAGTAGATTTTAGAGACCTTTAGAAATAGTAGATTTTAGAGACTTTTAGAAACAGTAGATTTTAGAAACAGTAGATTTTAGAAACAGTAGATTTTAGAGACTTTTAGAAACATTAGATTTTAGAAACAGTAGATTTTAGAGGCCTTTAGAAACAGTAGATTTTAGAGACCTTTAGAAACAGTAGATTTTAGAGACTTTTAGAAACAGTAGATTTTAGAGACTTTTAGAAACAGTAGATTTTAGAGGCCTTTAGAAACAGTAGATTTTAGAGACTTTTAGAAACATTAGATTTTAGAAACAGTAGATTTTAGAGACTTTTAGAAACATTAGATTTTAGAAACAGGAGATTTTTGAGACTTTTAGAAACAGTAGATTTTAGAAACAGTAGATTTTAGAGAATTTTAGAAACAGTAGATTTTAGAGACTTTTAGAAACAGTAGATTTTAGAGACCTTTAGAAACAGTAGATTTTAGAGACTTTTAGAAACAGTAGATTTTAGAAACAGTAGATTTTAGAGACTTTTAGAAACAGTAGATTTTAGAAACAGTAGATTTTAGAGACTTTTAGAAACAGTAGATTTTAGAAACAGTAGATTTTAGAGACCTTTAGAAACAGTAGATTTTAGAGGCCTTTAGAAACAGTAGATTTTAGAGACTTTTAGAAACAGTAGATTTTAGAAACAGTAGATTTTAGAGACCTTTAGAAATAGTAGATTTTAGAGACTTTTAGAAACAGTAGATTTTAGAAACAGTAGATTTTAGAGACTTTTAGAAACATTAGATTTTAGAAACAGTAGATTTTAGAGGCCTTTAGAAACTGTAGATTTTAGAGACCTTTAGAAACAGTAGATTTTAGAGGCCTTTAGAAACAGTAGATTTTAGAGACTTTTAGAAACATTAGATTTTAGAAACAGTAGATTTTAGAGGCCTTTAGAAACTGTAGATTTTAGAGACCTTTAGAAACAGTAGATTTTAGAGGCCTTTAGAAACAGTAGATTTTAGAAACAGTAGATTTTAGAGGCCTTTAGAAACAGTAGATTTTAGAGACTTTTAGAAACATTAGATTTTAGAAACAGTAGATTTTAGAGACCTTTAGAAACAGTAGATTTTAGAGACTTTTAGAAACAGTAGATTTTAGAAACAGTAGATTTTAGAGACAGTAGATTTTAGAGACAGTCGATTTTAGAGACTTTTAGAAACAGTAGATTTTAGAGACTTTTAGAAACAGTAGATTTTAGAAACAGTAGATTTGAGACTTTCAGAAACATTAGATTTTAGGAACAGTAGATTTTAGAGACCTTTAGAAATAGTAGATTTTAGAGACTTTTAGAAATAGTAGATTTTAGAGACTTTTAGAAACATTAGATTTTAGAGACTTTTAGAAACATTAGATTTTAGAAACAGTAGATTTTAGAGACTTTTAGAAACAGTAGATTTTAGAGACCTTTAGAAACAGTAGATTTTAGAGACTTTTAGAAACAGTAGATTTTAGAGGCCTTTAGAAACAGTAGATTTTAGAAACAGTAGATTTTAGAGGCCTTTAGAAACAGTAGATTTTAGAAACAGTAGATTTTAGAGGCCTTTAGAAACAGTAGATTTTAGAGACTTTTAGAAACAGTAGATTTTAGAAACAGTAGATTTTAGAGGCCTTCAGAAACAGTAGATTTTAGAGACTTTTAGAAACAGTAGATTTTAGAAACAGTAGATTTTAGAGGCCTTCAGAAACAGTAGATTTTAGAGACCTTTAGAAACAGTAGATTTTAGAAACAGTAGATTTTAGAGGCCTTTAGAAACAAACAGTAGATTTTAGAGACTTTTAGAAACAGTAGATTTTAGAAACAGTAGATTTTAGAGACCTTTAGAAACAGTAGATTTTAGAGACTTTTAGAAACAGTAGATTTTAGAAACATTAGATTTTAGAGACTTTTAGAAACAGTAGATTTTAGAAACAGTAGATTTTAGAGTCTTTTAGAAACATTAGATTTTAGGAACAGTAGATTTTAGAGACTTTTAGAAACAGTAGATTTTAGAAACAGTAGATTTTAGAGACTTTTAGAAACATTAGATTTTAGAAACAGTAGATTTTAGAGACTTTTAGAAACATTAGATTTTAGAAACATTAGATTTTAGAGACTTTTAGAAACAGTAGATTTTAGAGACCTTTAGAAATAGTAGATTTTAGAGACTTTTAGAAACATTAGATTTTAGAGACTTTTAGAAACAGTAGATTTTAGAAACAGTAGATTTTAGAGACTTTTAGAAACATTAGATTTTAGAGACTTTTAGAAACAGTAGATTTTAGAAACAGTAGATTTTAGAGACCTTTAGAAACAGTAGATTTTAGAGACTTTTAGAAACAGTAGATTTTTAGAAACAGTAGATTTTAGAAACAGTAGATTTTAGAGACCTTTAGAAACAGTAGATTTTAGAGACTTTTAGAAACAGTAGATTTTAGAGACCTTTAGAAACAGTAGATTTTAGAGACTTTTAGAAACAGTAGATTTTAGAGACTTTTAGAAACAGTAGATTTTAGAGACTTTTAGAAACAGTAGATTTTAGAAACAGTAGATTTTAGAGACTTTTAGAAACAGTAGATTTTAGAAACAGTAGATTTTAGAGACTTTTAGAAATAGTAGATTTTAGAGACTTTTAGAAACAGTAGATTTTAGAGACTTTTAGAAACAGTAGATTTTAGAAACAGTAGATTTTAGAGACTTTTAGAAACAGTAGATTTTAGAGACCTTTAGAAACAGTAGATTTTAGAGACCTTTAGAAACAGTAGATTTTAGAGACTTTTAGAAACAGTAGATTTTAGAGACAGTAGATTTTAGAGACTTTTAGAAACAGTAGATTTTAGAGACTTTTAGAAACAGTAGATTTTAGAGACAGTAGATTTTAGAGACTTTTAGAAACAGTAGATTTTAGAGACAGTAGATTTTAGAGACTTTTAGAAACAGTAGATTTTAGAGACCTTTAGAAACAGTAGATTTTAGAAACAGTAGCCTTTAAGAAACAGTAGATTTTAGAGACTTTTAGAAACAGTAGATTTTAGAAACAGTAGCCTTTAGGAAACAGTAGATTTTAGAGACCTTTAGGAAACAGCAGCTGAGACGCATCTTCTTCTACATCACCGACATGAGTTGTCGTTGTTCCCGCCGCCATCACGGAACACACACCGGCTAACAGCTAACAGCTAACAACTAGCGGAACACACACCGGAGGCTAGCTCCTTATCTTCCCAGTAATATGTCGATTAAGCTCCAGCAGTTTAAATAAACGAAACAACGGAACAAATCGGCGCCTTTTAGTCACACAAACATGCAAAGATTCATATCCGTGTCTTGACGAAACACTTCCGGTGTCACGGATGAACTGGTGACCCTCCGCTACATGTTCGTTAGAGGACCCCAGTTCACTGCTCCCTCCTCCTTCAGAGACTTTATCTCCTCCTTCAGAGACTTTCAGGTTAATGAGGAAGAGTTTGACCATAGACTGTAAATATTACTGGACGAACCCTGACCCGTCTGTGACATAGGCAGCAAATGAGTCCAATCGACGGCCGCATCCATATTGGATTTGCAGTCTCAACCTAACTTCGGATCAACCTAGCAACAGCAGTAAGGCGGGACCGGCGGGACTTAACTCCGCCCATTCAGCTCAACGTTAGCAGTCCACTTCACAACATAGCTAACAGCTAGGATGCTATCATACCCTACTCCTGCTCGTCCTGAGTTATCTCTATAAACAGTAAGTTAACATTTAACTTTTCTACAACACAGTTAAAACGAATTATCTTCAACCCAAATATTTAATTAAAGTCTTAAAACTACACTTTGTTAAATATACAACTATGGTTATTAGTTATTTGTCAGAGAAGTTAGACTTTGTCAGTGTTAGCAGAGAAATACATGAGTAAAGTTTTATCCATAAACTGTAAATAAATATGTTTATCTGCATAAACATATCTGAATGAAAACATCCAGAAGAAATCAATATTACAAAGCATACAGTTCATGTTACTGTTCTGACGAAAAGAGGAATGTCTGTGTTTTATATTTACTGATCTCAACAGTGATGTGGGTGAACATGACAATTTAAAAATAATGATTTAGTATTTATTAAAAGATATTTGTTTTCTATAGAAACCCGTGAAGTCATGGAGTATGTGGACAGTGTCAGCTTCACACCAAAAACTTTAAGTATTAGAAAAAATAGTGTTCAAGACTGGCATCTATTATTAGGAGTTGCAGCTACCTTGTTCAATATTATTCCTGCAGATGTGGCTAATAATAAAAAAACACCCTGAGCTGTCACATGTAGTTAACTGTACATTTTGTCTTGTCTGAGGCATTAATTGAACACCTTTGTATTTCTCCTATAGACACAGTGTGGATTATTGGTGACTTGTCCGTCGAGGTGCCCAGAGAGCTGCAGAGACAGAGGAAGAAACCTGAGCCTCCACAACATCTGTATTTGTTGGTTCTTTTGGGGTGGACTTCGGTTGCTTCTCTTCAACAGCTCGCTGTGAGGGAGGTCTCCCCCGGATGGCCTGAGTGATGTCACCCACAGGCTGAGAGCTGAGGCGGGTTTTAAACCTCCTGACAAACCGTTACACCGCGCCCACCTGTCAATCAGGTCAGCTACACGCCTTATTGTGAATAACTCTTATCCTTCATCAAATCAAAACTGATGAGTCATCAAAACATTCACCCCCCGTACAGTGTGTGTCCATCGAGACATGAGCTAATCACACCTATTTGTTTGTTTTGTACCAAGCTGTAAACATGTTAATCTCTGCTGTAAAAACAGGCTTTTTGAATGTGGTTTTACAGATGAAATAAATATTTCTATATAAATGCACTCCTTTGTCTCTACTTGTGAGTATACATTTCAGATTTGAAATGACAAGACTAAAATGTGCATTAATGCTCAACTCAATAGCTAAGGGAAGGAAGTCTACTTTTACACAACTTTTTATTCTTTTGACCTTTTTTTTTACCAAATACTAATTCAGTTCATTTCTGAAAATGGGATGGAAAAGAGTCATTGCAAAAATTTGCCCTTAAACACAGCCCCATTCTTAAATCAAGATACATGGAGAGTAAATAAGATCAATAACTTGTGAATAAAAACACAGTTAAATATTATTTAGAAATGTAATCTTCCCAGATCAATATCACATAATATCAACTTCTCCCATCTAAACTGGACAAATGGTTTTAAAATGGGAAGAAAATGGTTTGATTGCAAGTTGTTTGGAGGAGATCTATTTTTATTTGAACAGCTGAAGCATGAATACAGTCTTCCAAGGTGCAAACCCTCCTCCTTCTGAAGCATGTGGAGCTCCTTCATGTACTGCCGTCTTATCTGCTGGCCATCTTCTCTCACCAGAACTTTGACTGTTGAAATGTCATTCTGAAGAAGCTCGAGGATGTGACATGGATCCAGGAGAACATGGACTTTTAGTGCTTCAGGATGGCAAAGAAAGAGAGAAAATATCAGTTATTCATTAAATCTTTTTGTTTGTTCTCATCTATTTTTCTGTATTCATCTGTATAAGAGTACATTTATAAATTCAACAGTGTACTACCCAGACAACAAAGGTACAGTATTCAGGTAATCAACATCTATTCAAAGTTAAGAAGATAAACCTTATTGTAATCATGATATTTTCAGCTCTCACTCACTTGCACAATGATATTCCACATCAAATTAAGCAGTTTATTGTGGATAGTACTTCATCTTAACATGAAACAAATATAACCTGAATTATTTAAATCATTAACTCTCTGTGCTTTAGTACAGAACATACAGTAACTCATTTATTATTAACATGAGCTCAGTACATGGCTGTATTCTTCAAACTATTTCTTGTACTTATTGCTTTATATCTTATTTTCATTCCAAATGTTATTTATATTTTATATTTCTACTGCTATATTCTTTGTAAGAGCATCTGTAACGATTAAGAACTATATTAATAACCAGATTAAATTTCCCTGAACTCACACAAAGAGATTATTTTTTAATTTGGTAACAGTTTGCACAAATCTTAAGACACTACATCAACCATGTAACGTTAATGTCATCCTCTATAACCTACACAGCATATTAGGTTCAGTTGAGTTTATGTTACTGACGGATAATTACTACACAAAGTTTGTTTTTTAATGTTGACATTTACGTCATCATAACGTCAGATAACCAGATTTACAGTCTGTGGTTAACCACCGAGGTGAACCTTTAGCTTCTAACATCACACAAACTCATTATTTATCTTAACAACAAACATTTCTAAACCATGTAAATAATGGACTACACTGAGTACAGTTAGCCGACTGGTTTACAAGCTAACGCTAAACAAGCTAGGTCCGTAAATATAAATACCGACACATGAGTAAGCAGTAAATATAACACTACTATATCACTTACCGAAAAAAACCGAAGCATCAACTTCTTGGATGGTCTGTTAACCGCACAGCAAGCCGTGTATGTTGTCAGATATGTGTTAATCAAACTCTCCAAACGAAGTTAAAAAGAGGAGAAATCAGACGGATCAAGCTGTTAGCCTCCTGACCTGCTCCTGACCTGCTGACCTGCTGACCTTCTGACCTTCTGACCTCCTGACCTCCTGACCTTCTGACCTCCTGACCTGCTGACCTCCTGACCTTCTGACCTCCTGACCTCCTGACCTTCTGACCTCCTGACCTGCTGACCTCCTGACCTGCTGACCTGCTGACCTGCTGACCTGCTGACCTTCTGACCTGCTGACCTGACAGACAGATGCAACGCGCAGAGCTGTCAATCAAATCTGCCACAACCCTTATATGGGCATAGCCGTTTTCCTTAATAGAATAAAATCCGATGAGTTATTAAAAAATCCCCTCCCCCACAGTGGGAGGAGAAGGGGCCGTCAACTTATCAGATATATCTCGTTTTTTGAACCAGGCTGTAAACATGTTAATTCATGTGGTAAAAACGGGCTTTTTTGGCTGTGGGCTTATGGCACTTCCTGTGCTTCTGCAGCCAGCCTCAAGTGGACACTCGAGGAACTGCAGTTTTTTGTACTTCCGCATTGGCTTCATTTTTCCAGACCGGAGGCTGCCGTTTGGGTTTGAGTCACTAAGAAACATTAAAGAGAGTTAAGGAAACATAGGTGACTTTACAGATGCCTGTTCAAAAGAACGCTGAGTGTTGGGACTTGTTATTTTAAACCATTATAGACTGTAAATATTAAATTAAACCAGCATGTATTCACACAGTGTTGTATGAGTTTGGACAGCACTGTTACGGTGATATACGATAAAAAGTGTTCCTTGAAGAGTCACCATCGTCTTTGTTTCGAACAGGCATTTGTAAAGTCACCTCTGTTTTCTTCACCAATTTTAATCACTGTGGTGAAACTGTGATGTCTCTGAAGGGATAAACATTCTGATAACCAGGAAACGAGTCGTGTCGGAGTTTATTTAACGTTATTTTCATACATGGGTCCTTAAAAGCCCGTGACCCCGGTTGAACCGTGACCCCGGTTGAACCGTGACACCGGTCCATGGCTGTCCCCCTTCAAAGTAATGAGGGTAAGTTTGTAGCGCCCTCTGGTGGACAGTAACGGTTATAACACATGTGAGTGAAACACATTTTAATATAAATATATATAAATTATATATAAAATTATAATATTTATGAACCGTCTGTTTACCGGCGGGTAGAAACGGCACCGTGAGAGAAACGGGTCTTATGAAGCGCTTCTGATTAATGAATGACAGAATGATCATCGCTCAGACGTTTAGAGGGAAGAGGGACCGTCATAGTCTGTTTTATTATAACATGATGTTAAAGAGTCTGTTTTATTATAACATGATGTTAAAGAGTCTGTTTTATTATAACATGATGTTAAAGAGTCTGTTTTATTATAACATGATGTTAAAGAGTCTGTTTTATTATAACATGATGTTAAAGAGTCTGTTTTATTATAACATGATGTTAAAGAGTCTGTTTTATTATAACATGATGTTAAAGAGTCTGTTTTATTATAACATGATGTTAAAGAGTCTGTTTTATTATAACATGATGATGTTAAAGAGTCTGTTTTATTATAACATGATGATGTTAAAGAGTCTGTTTTATTATAACATGATGTTAAAGAGTCTGTTTTATTATAACATGATGTTAAAGAGTCTGTTTTATTATAACATGATGTTAAAGAGTCTGTTTTATTATAACATGATGATGTTAAAGAGTCTGTTTTATTATAACATGATGTTAAAGAGTCTGTTTTATTATAACATGATGTTAAAGAGTCTGTTTTATTATAACATGATGATGTTAAAGAGTCTGTTTTATTATAACATGATGTTAAAGAGTCTGTTTTATTATAACATGATGTTAAAGAGTCTGTTTTATTATAACATGATGATGTTAAAGAGTCTGTTTTATTATAACATGATGATGTTAAAGAGTCTGTTTTATTATAACATGATGTTAAAGAGTCTGTTTTATTATAACATGATGTTAAAGAGTCTGTTTTATTATAACATGATGATGTTAAAGAGTCTGTTTTATTATAACATGATGTTAAAGAGTCTGTTTTATTATAACATGATGATGTTAAAGAGTCTGTTTTATTATAACATGATGTTAAAGAGTCTGTTTTATTATAACATGATGATGTTAAAGAGTCTGTTTTATTATAACATGATGTTAAAGAGTCTGTTTTATTATAACATGATGTTAAAGAGTCTGTTTTATTATAACATGATGATGTTAAAGAGTCTGTTTTATTATAACATGATGTTAAAGAGTCTGTTTTATTATAACATGATGTTAAAGAGTCTGTTTTATTATAACATGATGTTAAAGAGTCTGTTTTATTATAACATGATGTTAAAGAGTCTGTTTTATTATAACATGATGTTAAAGAGTCTGTTTTATTATAACATGATGTTAAAGAGTCTGTTTTATTATAACATGATGTTAAAGAGTCTGTTTTATTATAACATGATGTTAAAGAGTCTGTTTTATTATAACATGATGTTAAAGAGTCTGTTTTATTATAACATGATGTTAAAGAGTCTGTTTTATTATAACATGATGTTAAAGAGTCTGTTTTATTATAACATGATGTTAAAGAGTCTGTTTTATTATAACATGATGTTAAAGAGTCTGTTTTATTATAACATGATGTTAAAGAGTCTGTTTTATTATAACATGATGTTAAAGAGTCTGTTTTATTATAACATGATGTTAAAGAGTCTGTTTTATTATAACATGATGTTAAAGAGTCTGTTTTATTATAACATGATGTTAAAGAGTCTGTTTTATTATAACATGATGTTAAAGAGTCTGTTTTATTATAACATGATGTTAAAGAGTCTGTTTTATTATAACATGATGTTAAAGAGTCTGTTTTATTATAACATGATGTTAAAGAGTCTGTTTTATTATAACATGATGTTAAAGAGTCTGTTTTATTATAACATGATGTTAAAGAGTCTGTTTTATTATAACATGATGTGTTAAAGAGTCTGTTTTATTATAACATGATGTTAAAGAGTCTGTTTTATTATAACATGATGTTAAAGAGTCTGTTTTATTATAACATGATGTTAAAGAGTCTGTTTTATTATAACATGATGTTAAAGAGTCTGTTTTATTATAACATGATGTTAAAGAGTCTGTTTTATTATAACATGATGTTAAAGAGTCTGTTTTATTATAACATGATGTTAAAGAGTCTGTTTTATTATAACATGATGTTAAAGAGTCTGTTTTATTATAACATGATGTTAAAGAGTCTGTTTTATTATAACATGATGTTAAAGAGTCTGTTTTATTATAACATGATGTTAAAGAGTCTGTTTTATTATAACATGATGTTAAAGAGTCTGTTTTATTATAACATGATGTTAAAGAGTCTGTTTTATTATAACATGATGTTAAAGAGTCTGTTTTATTATAACATGATGTTAAAGAGTCTGTTTTATTATAACATGATGTTAAAGAGTCTGTTTTATTATAACATGATGTTGATGTTAAAGAGTCTGTTTTATTATAACATGATGTTAAAGAGTCTGTTTTATTATAACATGATGTTAAAGAGTCTGTTTTATTATAACATGATGTTAAAGAGTCTGTTTTATTATAACATGATGTTAAAGAGTCTGTTTTATTATAACATGATGTTAAAGAGTCTGTTTTATTATAACATGATGTTAAAGAGTCTGTTTTATTATAACATGATGTTAAAGAGTCTGTTTTATTATAACATGATGTTAAAGAGTCTGTTTTATTATAACATGATGTTAAAGAGTCTGTTTTATTATAACATGATGTTAAAGAGTCTGTTTTATTATAACATGATGTTAAAGAGTCTGTTTTATTATAACATGATGTTAAAGAGTCTGTTTTATTATAACATGATGTTAAAGAGTCTGTTTTATTATAACATGATGTTAAAGAGTCTGTTTTATTATAACATGATGTTAAAGAGTCTGTTTTATTATAACATGATGTTAAAGAGTCTGTTTTATTATAACATG
Source organism: Labrus mixtus (assembly GCF_963584025.1). Lineage (NCBI taxonomy): Eukaryota > Metazoa > Chordata > Actinopteri > Labriformes > Labridae > Labrus > Labrus mixtus. Next base: position 29,973,252 of record NC_083620.1, on the reverse strand, counting down.
ATGTTAAAGAGTCTGTTTTATTATAACATGATGTTAAAGAGTCTGTTTTATTATAACATGATGTTAAAGAGTCTGTTTTATTATAACATGATGTTAAAGAGTCTGTTTTATTATAACATGATGATTAAAGAGTCTGTTTTATTATAACATGATGTTAAAGAGTCTGTTTTATTATAACATGATGTTAAAGAGTCTGTTTTATTATAACATGATGTTAAAGAGTCTGTTTTATTATAACATGATGTTAAAGAGTCTGTTTTATTATAACATGATGTTAAAGAGTCTGTTTTATTATAACATGATGTTAAAGAGTCTGTTTTATTATAACATGATGTTAAAGAGTCTGTTTTATTATAACATGATGTTAAAGAGTCTGTTTTATTATAACATGATGTTAAAGAGTCTGTTTTATTATAACATGATGTTAAAGAGTCTGTTTTATTATAACATGATGTTAAAGAGTCTGTTTTATTATAACATGATGTTAAAGAGTCTGTTTTATTATAACATGATGTTAAAGAGTCTGTTTTATTATAACATGATGTTAAAGAGTCTGTTTTATTATAACATGATGTTAAAGAGTCTGTTTTATTATAACATGATGTTAAAGAGTCTGTTTTATTATAACATGATGTTAAAGAGTCTGTTTTATTATAACATGATGTTAAAGAGTCTGTTTTATTATAACATGATGTTAAAGAGTCTGTTTTATTATAACATGATGTTAAAGAGTCTGTTTTATTATAACATGATGTTAAAGAGTCTGTTTTATTATAACATGATGTTAAAGAGTCTGTTTTATTATAACATGATGTTAAAGAGTCTGTTTTATTATAACATGATGTTAAAGAGTCTGTTTTATTATAACATGATGTTAAAGAGTCTGTTTTATTATAACATGATGTTAAAGAGTCTGTTTTATTATAACATGATGTTAAAGAGTCTGTTTTATTATAACATGATGTTAAAGAGTCTGTTTTATTATAACATGATGTTAAAGAGTCTGTTTTATTATAACATGATGTTAAAGAGTCTGTTTTATTATAACATGATGTTAAAGAGTCTGTTTTATTATAACATGATGTTAAAGAGTCTGTTTTATTATAACATGATGTTAAAGAGTCTGTTTTATTATAACATGATGTTAAAGAGTCTGTTTTATTATAACATGATGTTAAAGAGTCTGTTTTATTATAACATGATGTTAAAGAGTCTGTTTTATTATAACATGATGTTAAAGAGTCTGTTTTATTATAACATGATGTTAAAGAGTCTGTTTTATTATAACATGATGTTAAAGAGTCTGTTTTATTATAACATGATGTTAAAGAGTCTGTTTTATTATAACATGATGTTAAAGAGTCTGTTTTATTATAACATGATGTTAAAGAGTCTGTTTTATTATAACATGATGTTAAAGAGTCTGTTTTATTATAACATGATGTTAAAGAGTCTGTTTTATTATAACATGATGTTAAAGAGTCTGTTTTATTATAACATGATGTTAAAGAGTCTGTTTTATTATAACATGATGTTAAAGAGTCTGTTTTATTATAACATGATGTTAAAGAGTCTGTTTTATTATAACATGATGTTAAAGAGTCTGTTTTATTATAACATGATGTTAAAGAGTCTGTTTTATTATAACATGATGTTAAAGAGTCTGTTTTATTATAACATGATGTTAAAGAGTCTGTTTTATTATAACATGATGTTAAAGAGTCTGTTTTATTATAACATGGATGATGTTAAAGAGTCTGTTTTATTATAACATGATGTGTTAAAGAGTCTGTTTTATTATAACATGATGTTAAAGAGTCTGTTTTATTATAACATGATGATGTTAAAGAGTCTGTTTTATTATAACATGATGTTAAAGAGTCTGTTTTATTATAACATGATGTTAAAGAGTCTGTTTTATTATAACATGATGTTAAAGAGTCTGTTTTATTATAACATGATGTTAAAGAGTCTGTTTTATTATAACATGATGTTAAAGAGTCTGTTTTATTATAACATGATGTTAAAGAGTCTGTTTTATTATAACATGATGTTAAAGAGTCTGTTTTATTATAACATGATGTTAAAGAGTCTGTTTTATTATAACATGATGTTAAAGAGTCTGTTTTATTATAACATGATGTTAAAGAGTCTGTTTTATTATAACATGATGTTAAAGAGTCTGTTTTATTATAACATGATGTTAAAGAGTCTGTTTTATTATAACATGATGTTAAAGAGTCTGTTTTATTATAACATGATGTTAAAGAGTCTGTTTTATTATAACATGATGTTAAAGAGTCTGTTTTATTATAACATGATGTGTTAAAGAGTCTGTTTTATTATAACATGATGTTAAAGAGTCTGTTTTATTATAACATGATGATGTTAAAGAGTCTGTTTTATTATAACATGATGTTAAAGAGTCTGTTTTATTATAACATGATGTTAAAGAGTCTGTTTTATTATAACATGATGTTAAAGAGTCTGTTTTATTATAACATGATGTTAAAGAGTCTGTTTTATTATAACATGATGTTAAAGAGTCTGTTTTATTATAACATGATGTTAAAGAGTCTGTTTTATTATAACATGATGTTAAAGAGTCTGTTTTATTATAACATGATGATGTTAAAGAGTCTGTTTTATTATAACATGATGTTAAAGAGTCTGTTTTATTATAACATGATGTTAAAGAGTCTGTTTTATTATAACATGATGTTAAAGAGTCTGTTTTATTATAACATGATGTTAAAGAGTCTGTTTTATTATAACATGATGTTAAAGAGTCTGTTTTATTATAACATGATGTTAAAGAGTCTGTTTTATTATAACATGATGTGTTAAAGAGTCTGTTTTATTATAACATGATGTTAAAGAGTCTGTTTTATTATAACATGATGTTAAAGAGTCTGTTTTATTATAACATGATGTTAAAGAGTCTGTTTTATTATAACATGATGTTAAAGAGTCTGTTTTATTATAACATGATGTTAAAGAGTCTGTTTTATTATAACATGATGTTAAAGAGTCTGTTTTATTATAACATGATGTTAAAGAGTCTGTTTTATTATAACATGATGTTAAAGAGTCTGTTTTATTATAACATGATGTTAAAGAGTCTGTTTTATTATAACATGATGTTAAAGAGTCTGTTTTATTATAACATGATGTTAAAGAGTCTGTTTTATTATAACATGATGTTAAAGAGTCTGTTTTATTATAACATGATGTTAAAGAGTCTGTTTTATTATAACATGATGTTAAAGAGTCTGTTTTATTATAACATGATGTTAAAGAGTCTGTTTTATTATAACATGATGTTAAAGAGTCTGTTTTATTATAACATGATGTTAAAGAGTCTGTTTTATTATAACATGATGTTAAAGAGTCTGTTTTATTATAACATGATGTTTGTTAAAGAGTCTGTTTTATTATAACATGATGTTAAAGAGTCTGTTTTATTATAACATGATGATGTTAAAGAGTCTGTTTTATTATAACATGATGTTAAAGAATCTGTTTTATTATAACATGATGATGTTAAAGAGTCTGTTTTATTATAACATGATGTTAAAGAGTCTGTTTTATTATAACATGATGTTAAAGAGTCTGTTTTATTATAACATGATGTTAAAGAGTTTGTTTTATTATAACATGATGTTAAAGAGTCTGTTTTATTATAACATGATGTTAAAGAGTCTGTTTTATTATAACATGATGTTAAAGAGTCTGTTTTATTATAACATGATGTTAAAGAGTTTGTTTTATTATAACATGATGTTAAAGAGTCTGTTTTATTATAACATGATGTTAAAGAGTCTGTTTTATTATAACATGATGATGTTAAAGAGTCTGTTTTATTATAACATGATGTTAAAGAGTCTGTTTTATTATAACATGATGTTAAAGGAGTACAGCAAAGATGTATATTATAATAAATTATTAAACATTTATTTAATCATTATCGTGTAAACAGGACGATGCTGAGGAAAATGTCTGCGTTGGCCGGGAATCGAACCCGGGTCAACTGCTTGGAAGGCAGCTATGCTAACCACTATACCACCAACGCCACGTGACATCTATGTTAGAATTAAATCGTTTAATAGACTCTGAGCTGAAGGTGGAGCCGTGACGATGTGTTTGTTTGACTTATTTCAGCACATGGTCATTTTACATTTTACACTCCGACTTCATCTTCAAGTTTAAATCTACGGTGGCTGGGAGGGGTCAGACGAATGCATTTACAAAACCACTTTGCAAACTCCACAACATAAATGCTAAAGTAACAAGTAACATTAAATAATGACAACAGGTCCAGAATAAAGCTGCTCTCTCTCTCATGTGGGGTTAGATCAGTGAAATGAAAGCTTCTGTTGGTTAGAAGACAAACACAGATTATTATATTCACTGATGGTTTTCTTACTGAACGTAATAACAACTAAAACTCCTTTTAACTTGTAAGATTATCTTTCAGTACTGACACACACCATCATCATCAGTGTTTTATTAAATGTTTAAGCACACTCTTATCTCTAATGAAGGCTGTGACGTTTGAAACCCTGTTGCCATGGTGATAAACATCCTGTTCTATTTCCTGTTGACAGAACTTTATACTTTCACTTTCTCCAGTGGTGACGCAGTTCTGTTCTCCGTGTTGAAGGCAGAGTCCTGTCAAATATTATAATCCTCTGGTTGAAGGTAAGAGACTCTTTTCACTGTTGTTCACTCTCTGATTAATTTAAGTGTCAAAAGAGCTGTAAGCTAACAGTTAGCCATCAGGTTCATTAGCTGCTCTTATTACAGTAGAAGTAAAGGGAACACGATGACTCTCAGTTTAGCACGCAGGCCATGCTAACATGCTAACATGCTAACATGCTAACAGGACAGTTAGACAGCAGAGTGAGTAAGGGGAGTCTGTCCTCTTCAGACAGGACTGAGGCTCTCTGAGTGAGTTCCGTGTAAATCAAACAGTGTAATGTTGGAGCTGCAGCTCTGACACGAGAGGAGCTGAAACATGAGTCGGATCAAAGTTAAAGTTGGATCACTTTGACTTCTGTTGTTAAGATATTAGAAGTGAAACTACACAGTGTGAGTGTTGGACTGTAATCTGATATATGAGCAGATTATTATTCCTGATGTGTTCATGTGTACGATCAGGGCTGGACTGACCATCTGACATACCACGTATTTTCATGAACTGATAAAGTTCACTTTTAACAGCCGGCCCCTAAAGCAGGGACAGCTGTTCATTGGTTGGTGGAGCTAGGTAGACTTAAAGCTGGACCAGTCAGGTCTTGTACAGGGTCAGTCCCCCCCTCCCACTTCCTCTCTGGGTAAGAGGAAGTGAGTCAACATCAGGAAACCACTTCTACTCTGACAGATGAAGGGGGGGGACTCTCTCGGGCTCGCTCCACCTCTCACTCACTCTGCACGCCATGACAGCACGAGGAGAGGAGAAATGTCAGAGCATTCAGATCCTTACAGATAAAAAAAACAGGAGCGAGGGTGAGAATTTAAACCCTGAAGAAACATGAGAATGTTTATTCATGACATCATACGTTTCTTCATACCATGCTCAGAGCTCTGTTGAAGAGGTAAACAGACTCTTCTATCTGATCATTTGTGATTGTATGAAAACTTTTTATAATAGCTTTTAAAGCCACGGTAAATAAAAGCTTTTAACTTTTTGTTGAACCGTCATCATTAAATGTTGAATGACAGCTGGTGGGCTTCCAATATAAAATAACATGTATCTGAATGTAAATAAGGTGAGCACAGTGCATGAAGTAGAATCCAAACAGAGAATGATGATCAGAAAGTTCTCCCTCAGAGAGCCCCTCCATGTGTTCACACTATAGAACATCATACCTTAGATTTATAGTGCTTTCACACTAGCAGAAATGTTTTGCTCGAACTTCACCCAGAGTTTCTCCTCTCAGACCCCGAGTCATTTTTTCAGCAGCAATTCAGAGTGAGCTGAGAACGCAGCAGGATATTCTCTGGAGAATTCTGCTTGAGCCAATGGGAGGGGGAGTTACGTTTCTGTACTGTGACTGCTGCACCGTGCAAAGACTGTCTGCACACCGCTGATACTCCAAGAAAAGTGAGTCCAGCTTCTCTCCTAAAGTAAACTCTCAGTGCAGCACTGCACCACAGAAACTGGATCTCAATATGTGAGTGTCGAGGAGTCAATAAATAAGTGCAGCTCTTCCAGCAGGAGGGACCCCCTCCTCTGTGTCCTCACACTGACCCAACATGACTGTTGCTGCTTCCTCTGGTGTACACCTGTGACCATGCGGAAGACCCGATCGCAAAACTCAGCTTCAAAGTCCAAAGTTGCATCATAGATCCAATGGGATTATTATCCATCAAACCACGGATTAACTTCTATGGTCATGGCTACATGGCTATCGCCTCCCTTTTCCACCACGGTGGCCGACATGCAGCAGCGAGTTCGGAGCGAGCCACACAGCCACCAGACGCGGGCTGGAGAGCTGCTCGGATTTTGTTTACTCTTCTTCTACTTGCCGGTGATGTGCACTTAAATCCAGGCCCAACTCTACAGCTGACTAGCACTTTGGGTAATACATCAGCCTTTCCAGTGGAGCCTTTCTCACCCCACAAACACATAACGTGGACAAATGCTGTGATCATTTTACAACAGCTATCACTGGATTAATTGACAAACACACTAAAACATGGAAGGGCAGACCAAGAACAAACTCGCTCCCATGGTTTAGTCAAGACCTTTGGCAATTAATGAAAAGATGTGACTTTGCTCTTACAAAATGTCTTATCTCTAAAACTAACACTGATCATTTAATTTATACTGGCTTAAGAAACAAAGTTGTAGCTGAACTACGCAGGGCTAAGATGAATTATTTTTCAAAGCTTATTGAAGAGTCCAAAGGCAATAGCTCTGCACTGTGGAAGCACATTAACACTTTAACCAACTCCAATGCCTCAAAACATCATAGAATTAAGGGTTTAACAATAAACAACAAATTTATTTCAGACAACGCATCAGTTGCAAGTGAGTTTAATGCTTTCTTTATAGAATCAGTTCAGGAACTATCCAAAAACTTCAAACCTGTCGAGTTAAGACCAGACACACTCAGTCAGAAAACTCAAAATGGATTTTACATCAAAGAAGTAACTTTGGAAAAAGTCAGTAAGATCATGAATAACCTGAACAACTCAAAGACTAGGGATATTCATGATTTGGACGGTGAACTGATAAAATATCATAGAACTCAATTACTTAAGCCAATAACACATCTGGTGAATATGTCAATTCAAACAAAAACTTTCCCTGAGAGCTGCAAAAAAGCCATTATCAGTCCAATTTACAAAAGTGGTGAGCCAGACTTGACATGTAATTATAGACCCATTGCCATTCTCCCAGTTGTGTCCAAGATATTAGAAAAAGTTGTTGCAGAGCAGAGTTTAGACCCAAACATACTACTGAGACTGCAAACTGTTATCTGATTGAGAAAATAAAATGCTTTCTGGATAAGGGACATGTTGTGGGAGCAGTTTTCCTAGACTTGAAAAAAGCCTTCGACACTGTTAACCACAATGTGTTGCTATCCAAACTTTCTAAATTTCAATTCTCTGATCAGGCTTCACAGTGGTTTGACTCATACCTAAGTGGAAGAGTGCAATGTGTCAGAGTCAGTGGGCAAAAGTCCATCTTCCGCAACAACAGCATGGGGATACCCCAGGGGTCAGTTCTAGGTCCGCTGCTATTCAGCATGTACATCAATGACCTACCTGAAATCTGTCCTGCAGTTGGCTGCCAAATGTACGCCGACGATACGGTTATATACACACCTGCAAGATCTGCTAGGCAATCTGCTGCCCACCTTAATGACTCCTTGCACTGTATTGCAAAATGGCTTGAGTCTTCTCACTTAACATTAAATATTAAGAAAACAGTTTCAATATGCTTTTCTATGCTCAAACAAAGGGATAAAGAAACATTCTTAGTTAAAATAAATAATGAGACCATTAATGTGGTTGAAGATGTAAAGTACTTAGGGATCGTTCTAGACTCACACCTACGATTCGAAAAACACGTAGGTTACACCTGTAAAAAAGCGAGATCTAATCTAAACTGCTTCAGAATCATTAGAAAATATCTCTCATTTAGTACAGCTCAGCTATATATGCATGCTATGATATTATCACATCTATCATACTGCATCAGTTCTTGGTCTCAAGCCTCACAAACAACTTTAAAGCCAATCATATCCCTATATAACCAATCATTAAAAATCATGGACAAAAAACCGATAAGATGGCACCATTGTCGTGTATTAGAGGTGCACAATATGTTTAGCTTTGAAAGCTTCATTAGCTACTGCAACCTCAAATTAATGTTTAAATGTCTGCATGGTCTGGCACCTTCTCTGTTTGATGAATTTGTAACAAGCCGTCAGGATTCAAGTCGAATCAACACGCGCTTCAGTAAGCGGTAACTGTTGCTTTCCAATGTGAAAAACCTCATTTGGACAATCAGCCTTCTCTGTTATTGGAGCTAATCTATGGAATGGTTTACCCACTGAACTGAAAATGCTACACAGTTTGAATGTTTTTAACAAAGGTATTAAATCATGGCTGAAGGAGAAACAACATTGTTCTCACACCTAAACGCACATGAGCTCGTATATTTTTCTCATTGTAACTGTGTTTTATCTCTGTTGCATTCATAACTGCACTGTATTTATAACTGAACTGTTTTCTTTTTCTTACCCTTTTTATCTTTATCTCTGTTGTTTCTAAAAGCCTCCCATGGACAGGTGTTGCAAATTAGCATTTTGCTATAAACTTGTGCATGGTTAAATGTTACAGCACCAATGTTACAGTATGTCCATGTTAAATAAACATGGCAAACAATAAATAAAATAAAATAAGTTCTGTGTTAAAAAAAATGTTAAAAAAAAGCCTTCTTGTACTTACTAAAAATATACTTCTTACTCCACTGAATTGATAGAAAATCTTTAGTTTGTTTGCTAGTTACTTCTCAGATTCAGATTTATAATGCAAAATAGGATGAATACACTATTTGTCAAAATATCTTTATTATATGCCCTGTGAATTCACAAGGTATCCAGCTACAGGTATGTAAGTAGGATTAGCTCCAACTGTAGCAATGACAACAAAATGAGGAACACATTAATGCATTAAAAAAATAATAATAATAATATTCTGCAAAAGGTAAATTTTTGCAAAGTAACTATTATTCATTTGTTACTCCAGACTAAAGTCTGATACGTTTGTACTCTAACTTCTGTAACTTGTTTGAGCGTATTTCTGTGTTGTTATTACTTTAGGCTGCTTAAGGTTAAGAACAGAATCGGCTTCTTATTTAGTATCAAAACAAGTTCCTCATTTATCATGATATCATCTCAAAATGCTCCAAAAGCCTCATTTGAATGTTAGACCCCACTAACTTCATTTACTTTTCAGACTTTAACTTATTCAGAGTTTTATATAGATCACCTGCTGCACCTGTTCATTTATATAGGCATAAAATTCACTTGACTGTAGGTCAAATTTGTTAAAAAGAAGCAAGCTCGCATCTGTCAGCCTAGATCTTGAGCTTCAAAAAAAAAATGTGTCAATTTTATTTCTTAGATAGAAAACACCTTCAAATTGTTTTTTTGTACTTGTTTTATACTTTATACTAGAATTTTTGGACAATTTTTTTTTCTGCTTTAATCCCGGGCAATGACATCACAGTGTTCACCAGTCAAAGAGTTCAGTGATCAGACTCATCATGATAAACCATATCACTGAGTTTGTGTTTCTTTAAATATAAATCCAGTTTACAGAGTAGCAGCTGATTTCAAAGATGGAGCTTGATGAGCAGAGGTCATATTTTTTCTAATTATCCCTCGGATCATTACAACAGAAAATAAAAGAATAGATCTTTAATGTCATTATTATAAAAACAGTGAAAGGCAGTTTAGCAGCTCTTTGTCAGAGGCAGCACAGACAAAGAGCTCTGTTCTGCTTTTCTACAACTCTTTCATCCCGATGCGAGCTGTCATGAAAACCTGATTCAGGCTGCTTGCGGCGGGCGAGCACGGCCCCTGCGAACGTCGAGACGGTTCAAACTGACTGCAGTCAAAGCGCGAGCGCTCAACACGGCCCGAATAAAGTACTTCCGGGCCCTGTAGCCAATCATTGCAACGCGGTCGGCGCGTAACCGTCCGCGTTGTTACAAAATCTTGGAGGTGCGTGGCTGGGCGCTCAGATCCTCCGCGGACCCTCCTCTCGCCGGCCGCAATTGTGCAATATCGCCGCGCCGACCATAAGAAGCATGAAACCTGATTCAATGAGTCGCAATGTGCAGCACATGGCTCATTTACATAACGTTATTTTCCCGTGATAACACTGGGGAAAGATTAAAAGTCTGGCTAGCAAGCCAGCCTTTCTCTTCAACATCCTGTCTGATCATATTTACCGTGTGGTATCCATAGGCAAGGCAAGTTTATTTCTGTCGCACATTTCAACAACAAGGCAATTCAAAGTGCTTCACACAAGACATCAAAAAGCATCATGACAGAGGAAAGAAAAGAAACATTAAAATAGAACATTTAAAAAATCACTGAAATTATAAAATCTGAACATATGTTCAAATAAAAATAATTCAAATTAAATTAATTGAAATAAATAAAGTAAAAATATAAAAAGAGTTAAAAGTTACAGTGCAGAGTTAAAGTTTAAAATCTTATTAAAGCTGTTTAATGAAAGGCTGTAAACAGGTGAGTCTTCAACCTGGATTTAAAAGAGCTGAGAGTTTCAGCAGACCTGCAGTTTTCTGGGAGTTTGTTCCAGATATAAGGAGCATAGAAACTGAACGCTGCTTCTCCATGTTTGGTTCTGACTCTGGGGACAGAGAGCAGACCTGTCCCAGACCACCTGAGCGGTCTGGATGGTTCAGAATTAATCAGGAGGTCACTAATGTATTTTGGCCCTAAACCTTTAAGCGCTTTATAAACCAGCAGCAGGATTTTAAAGTCTATTCTCTGACAGACTGGGAGCCGGTGTAAAGACCTCAGAACTGGACTGATGTGATCCATTTTCTTGGTTTTGGTGAGGACTCTAGCTGCAGCGTTCTGGATCAGCTGTAGTTGTCTGACTAGACACGAGGAAGTCCCTGTCCTTTAAGTAGGATTCAAACCAGTTTAGTACTGTGCCAGAAACTCCCACCAAGTTTTCCAGTAGGTCGAGTAATATATTGTGGTCAACTGTGTCGAACGCAGCCCTGAGATCAAGTAAAACTAAGACTGAGGTTCTGCCACTGTCTGTGTTTAAACGGATGTCATTAAACTCTTTAACCAGAGCTGTCTCAGTGCTGTGATTTTGTCTAAAACCTGACTGGAAGACATCGAAACAGCTCAATGTCAAGAAGTCATTTAACTGTTGAAAAACAGCTTTTTCGATTATTTTACTTAAAAAAAGAAGATTTGATAATGGCCTGTAATTGTTCATTATTGACTTGTCTAGATTGTTCTTTTTCAATAGTGGCTTGACGACTGCTGTTTTCAGGGCCTGTGGGAAGACACCTGAGAGAAGAGACAGGTTTACAATTTGTAAGAGATCTGGAGCCATGACTTGGGAGACTTTTTTGAAAAAACCTGTTTGCAGAATATCAAGACAGCAGGAGGAGGAATTTAATTGTTGTATAATGTCCTCCAGGTTTTTAAGGTTGATTTGATTAAATTGTGTCATGGTGCTTAAGTTGGTTTTAAATGGACACAGCACATATCCTGATCCTGATGATGAGTTACTGACAGTTTGTCTCATTTTCTGGATTTTTTCAGTAAAGAAGGTGGAAAATGTATTACAGGCCCTGGTAGAATGAAATTCAGATGCTATTGACACAGGAGGGTTTGTTAGCCTGTCCACAGTAGCAAACAGGGCACAAGCATTATTATTGTTTCTGGTGATGATGTCAGAGAAGAAAGATTGCCTTGCATTCCTCAGTTGTGAATTATAAGTGTGAAGTCTCTCTTTGTAGGTGTCATAATGAATCTGGAGATTAGTTTTACTCTTTTTCCGTTTCTTACCAGTGTTGAATTTCTCCATGGAGATTTTTTCTTACCAGAGACAACCTTCACCTTAGTGGGAGCAATGGAATCAATAACATTTGTGATTTTAGAATTGAAGTTATCTACCAACTCACTGACTGAGCCCCAGGACAGGGCAACTGTGGAAGAGAAAACCTGGTTAAAGATTTCACTGGTGTTTTCAGTGATACACCGTTTTGTGATCACTTTTGTTGGAATACTTTTGTACACTGACATAGTACTCTCAAATAAAACACAGGAGTGATCAGAGAGGGCAACATCTGAAACAACAACCTTGGAGAAGTCCAGAGTGTGCCCTCTGTTGTGTGTGGGCTCTGTCACGTGTTGAGTCAGCCCAAAGCTATCAAGAGTGTGAAACAGTTCTTTAGTCCCTCTGTCCTGGGGGTTATCAACATGGATGTTAAAATCACCAACAATAATAACACAGTCAAAGTCAATACAGATCACAGACAGCAGTTCAGTGAAATCATCAAAAAAGTTTGCACAGTATTTAGGAGGCCTGTAAATATTTAGGAACATGGCTCTGGGGCTGGACTGAAGGGCCACATATTCAAAAGAAGCTAAATTTCCAAAAGATAATTGCTTACATTGGAAGGAATCATTAAACAAAACTGCAACTCCTCCTCCTCTCTTATGCACTCTAGCTTACAAAACTGAAGTTAGGAGGGGTTGACTCTAAGAACAGCTGCACTGTTATTTTGATCTAACCAAGTTTCAGTTAAAAACATCAAATCAAACTTGTGCTCAATAATAAAATCATTGATTAAAAATGATTTCCCTGCCAGTGATCTAATGTTTAGTAGAGCCAGCTTTAGGGTCCTAGAAGCTTCATCTGCTAGCGTTTTTGGGACAGGTTGTGGATCAAAAGGAACGGATGCTAAGTTTGACAAGTTTGCAAAATCACATAACTGCCTTTTGTTTCTTGGCAGAGTCCCCTTTATTCTTCTATCACCTATCATCACAGAGATTTTGGTACCTACTGACGTGCAGGGCCCCGGCTTATCCTGGAGAGAGTCATGACTGCTGATATCCTTACAGCCTGGACCCAAAACACATCAGTTTGACCTCTGAATGTTCTGCATTTCATCCTTATCAAGCTGAGGAGACAAAACATGACGCACCCGCAGAGGGACAGGGGGGGTGAGGGCCATGTCGGAATGGGCGATGGTGGGCGCCGTCAGGTGTTCATGGAAGAGAAAAAGGGAGAAGGGCGGGGGGTCCTTTTTAGTCCAGCATTGACCAGCTCCTTCATCTGGTCAGTGAACTCCAGGTGGGGGGAGGAGGGAGATGATCTGACGGGGTTCGAGGGGGTAAGGGCGGTGAGACTTCACAGGTGTTGGTGTTGGTGAGGGGGTCGAAGGTGGATGGAGACCCCTCCTCTTGGTTCCGATGTCTCTCCTCTTTAGATCTCTCCTCAGATACTGGCAGACGTGATTCTTGACGAAGGTTTCCATCACGCTGTGTTTTGTCTTTCTTGAAAGCGGTTTTCTTTTGTCTCTTGTCCTTGGCAGAGAGAACTGATGTTTGAGGCAGAGAGTAAAATAGGTTAGAGGTGAACAGTTTCACCCCTGACATGTTCAGGCAAAATCCATCTGCCTTAAAAAGATGTCTGCGCTCCCAGGAAATGTAAAAATTGTTAATAAAATTCACTGAATGGGCATTACATGCAGTTGTAAGCCAGTTATTCAACAACCTGCTGAATCTCTCCTCTGCTCTTCTGACTGGTGGTATGGGACCACTGATAAACACATCCACATCCAAGGGGCTGACCATCTTCAGCAGACCAGTGAAGTCCTGCTTCAAGACTTCAGATTGTTGTTTTGTGACATCATTTGACCCAATGTGTAGTATGACATTCTTCACAGTCGGGTGTTCAGCCACAATATGCAGGATCCTTTCTGCTAAATCAGAGACCATATCTCTTGGAAAACACAGTACTTCTTTGTTTTTACCGCACATCCTTTGTACATCTTTAACAGCAAAGTCACCCACAATCAGAGTTTCAAGCCCAGGCTTTAGCTTTCCCTGTAGCCTTTTACTTTTTGATATGTTTTCAGTCCTTACCCTGGTGTCTGAGGATGGAGAACCAGATGAAGATCCAGGGCTCTGCAACAGAGGGGAATATCTGTTCTGTAGTTCCACATTCATTTGTGGGGGAGGTTTGTTCCTAACCTTCCCTTTCGCAGCTGTCCGCGGCTGTGTCCCTCTTGATACAGGGGTTGAAGAGGCACTTTGCAGGGGAGGTAGTGCAGGCCAGCCGGTCTCATCACATATCTCAGCTCGCTGTGCTCTGCCTGTTATCCGTCCTCCCATTTCCCAGAGAAATGATTTCTTCTTTGGCTTAGCACCAAGACAGTTCCAAGGAGGACTACCATTCGTACACTTATTAGACAAAACAGAGCCCACCTTTGTCTTTGTAGAGGTCTCTGTGCTCCTTAGCCGTGTGTTAGCTTGCTCTTGTCCACTATTCTTGAGTTAGTGGTAATGTGGTGTCATTCCCACACAGTCCGTTGACTTCCACATTCACTTCTAGACGATTCATCTTTGTCTCCAGCACTGCAGTTTTCTTTAGAAGTTTGTGGTAATCGTCCTTGGAGAAGGGAGGCATCTTGTTGCTGATTAGCTTTAGCTGTGTACAGCGTGTCAAAGTACTGCGGCACAGGCTTGTGCTCTTGTCAGGCCACAGTCACAGTGTAGCGATTCAAAAAATATGGCTAAAGACCTCCTGTATCTATCAAAAAATACAGTCCTGAGGATTCGGAAATGTCCAGGACCGGCTGTCGATTAAATTAGGTTTAGAAAAAAGAAGATATCAACAAAAGAATGTAAGCAAAGCAGAGAGCAAGAAGAAAAGCGTCTGCACTACAAGATCACAGGAGAACTACCAGTCACTACCATAGGAAAAGATGTTGAGAGAAATGTGTGCTAGCTTGAAGGTAACTTCATCCAGCTTTCTGGTTCATTATTATCTCAGGCAACATTAAAGTGACAACAAATGTAATAAGAGAGGGAATATAAACTTAATGAAAATCAGCAGGAGCAAAACTTCAGGTTAATATATTGATAATGTTACATATTTTATGATAGAAGAGAAAATATTGTCATCCTTGATGACTGTAGTATGATGTTCTCTCAGACTCTTGCCCTGAGAGCTACTTGCATAGTGACTGCCCTTCACATCACCCCTTAGTAGAACATGGTAAGCCCTGTTCTGCAAATTCAGAACATAGATATCGAAAAGCAATTGTGTTTTTCTTATTGTTTGCACTGCTTATTTAGTGGGTTTGAATGCTAAAATCGTCTGTAAATTCACATTTTAAAGCTGATATTTTAAAAAAGTCTTCCCAGGGGAGCATGCCCCCGGACCCCCCTAGGAGGTTTGGATCCATGTCACCTTTTTCATCACTGATGAGTTTGCACCCCTGTTAACATTAAAAAGCATTTACAGGATGTAGAGGATTTATGAGACTGGAAGGGGAATGATCAGACTGAATATGTCAGTTTAAAAAGATGTGTTTTGAGATGAGATTTAAAAATGGAGAGAGTGTCAATACTACGGATGTTTGGTGGGAGGGAGTTCCAGAGGCGGGGGAGGGGCAGAGCGGCTGAAGGCTCTGGACCCCATGGTGGACAGGTGGACAGGCGGGTGGTGCAGTGAGGTGAATAGGAGAAGAAGACCTGAGAGTGCGGGTGGGTGTGTTGATGTGTAGGAGTTCAGAGAGGTACAGAGGAGCGAGGTTCTTTATCACTGAAATATTTCTTAAGAATACAAGTAATGAATAAACTAATCTGTTCTTAACAAATGACCAAGCTAGACAATTATGCATCGTAACAACATTCGTTCTGTATTCACAACAGAGCGCTACACTAGCTGCTCTGTTTTGAACCAATTAGACCATACTGCTGGGCAATAGTCAAGATTGGACAATATTAAAGTCTGGATTACCTGTTTAGTTAAAATCTGGCACATCTTTTAATAACAGAAAGACCATTACCCATCTTAGCTACAACTTTATTTATATGTCGAGTCCATGATAGTTGACTATCTTAGATCATTCCCAGCAGCTTAGTCTCTTGCACTTGGTCAATAGACACATTGTTTATACACAGATTTAAATTTGGTTCTCTGCTCAGAACATAATTCGACCCAAATATAATGCTGTTTGTCTTTGAGAGATTCAGGACCAATTTATTTTTCTTTATCCATTCAACCACTGATCGTAACTCTGAATATAAAACTGTGTTTAACTCATTGGCTGTGAATGCCGACATATATATAGTTGAATCATCAACATACATTGAAATTTTGTCCTTATTTAAGACAAGTGGTAAGTTATTTGTGAAAATGGTTTAAAGCAATGGACCAACACAGCTTCCTTGTTGCACTCCCCACCTTACCTTTTTAACATCTGAATAGCTCCCAGTAAAAAAAACTGTTTGGTTTCTGTTAGTTAAATAGCTCTCCATCTAAGATAATGCACATGTTGAAAAGACATGACATTCTAATTTTTGTATTAATAATTTGTGATCAATAATGTCAAATGCTTCTGTAAAATCAAGAAGGACAGCTGCCACCATTTTCTTTCCTTCTATTTCTCTCAGCCAATCATCAGTCATTTGAGTCAGAGCAGTAACTGTTGAATGCCCTTCTCTGTATGCATGTTGAAAGTCAGTGGTTAAATCATTCAAAGAGAAATAGCCTTTAATTTGTTCACTCACTGTCCTTTCCATTAGTTTACTTAAAACAGGCAGTAAAGTTATCGGACGACTTTTTGATCCAGAGAATGGTAATTTCCCATTTTTGGGCAGAGGTATTATTTTGGCAATTTTCCATCCTTGTGGACATAAACCCTCACTAAGACTCTGGTTAATAATGTGGCAAACTGCAGGGGCTATCAAATCAGCAACCATTTTAAGGAGTTTCCCATCAAGGCCATCAACAGCTGCTGGTTTATTTTTACAAGTTATTAGCATGTTTTCTACTTTACTTGTACTTACTTTGTCAAATTTAAATTTAAAATGTTTTCCTCCATAATTCAATTTTTAATTAATATATAAGATAATTCATGATCTATATTTTGCATGTTGTCAGGGAGTAGGTGGAAGGGAGGAGGTGGGTTTAAGTCTAAGGAAGCTGTTCTCATTGTAAGCAATCAAAGGTCAGTTCTGAAAGCTAGACTTTTAGTCTCTTAATGAGCTGAGTTTTAGAATGTGTTTAATCTAAGATTAATAATTAGTCAAAACAAATTCACAATGAGACATGATTTATTTAAATCACAGAAAAATTGTGAATTTGTTTTAATGAAGGTACAACAAGCATTCTTAATTTAAACATTTTTATTGAATCAACATGTTTGTTTTTCCTTCAGGCAGAATAAAAGTCATCTCCTTCCTCAGTCCCAATGATGACCAAAACAAACAAATATACCGTCCACAATATCAGATTTAATTTACTGCCAGTCTGATTCTGCACGTCCATTTTAAAACTTATGCGGCTGTGGCTCAGTTGTCCGATATGTCTTTGGGCAAGACACTTAACCCTGAATTGCTCCC
The DNA here is from genome assembly GCF_963584025.1 of Labrus mixtus. NCBI lineage: Eukaryota > Metazoa > Chordata > Actinopteri > Labriformes > Labridae > Labrus > Labrus mixtus. The sequence goes on along the minus strand of NC_083620.1, from coordinate 29,955,595 downwards.
CCTGCTTCAGTGGTGGTGTATGAATGGGATTAATTACTTCTGATGGATGATACTGTATAGTGATCACTACCATCAGTGTGTGAAAGGCTATGAATGGGTGGGTGTGACATGTGGTGTAAAAGAGCTTTGAGTAGTCGGAAGACTAGAAAAGCGCTATATAAACTCAAGTCCATTTACCATCAGCTCCCGTCCAATCACCTGTAGCTCAAAGAGAGAGGAAGAGACACACGAAACAGACAACAGCAACAACCCTAGACAGGGTGGCAGAAAATTTTAATGACACACATTTCAATAACAAAGCTCATAATATAAGAGCCACAGTCATAACATGCTTCATTAACTACACTGAGTCCAGTATTCAGGACAAGAACACTTTTATAATCATCAGAGACAGAGGAAGGATTCCTGCTCTCTATGAACAAACTTTAACTTGTGTCCTTTTTGAACTTTATTGAATCCAGAAGTTCTCTAAGTGGTCTTATCCTCAAAATAAAGAAATCAATCTTGTTCCTCTGCTGAGATATGATAAACCATTGTTGTAGCTCCTTTCAGGTTAAATCTAGCTCGATATTAACCAGAACATCTAATTAAGTCAAAGATAGATATACTGTACAATCCTGCCTCGTTCCACGTCGACAGCCTGGTCAACATCTGTTCCTGGTTTTCAGTCCACGGTCTGTCCCTCACCTGCTCCTGTTTCCCAATAAACAGTCTGGCCTCGGCTTGTTCATGGTTCTCTTTTAGAGATCCAGCCAGTCTCCTGTTCCTACAGATCACTCTCTCAGGTTGTCCTTCTGCCCCCCCTGGTGGTCACTGGTAGTATCTTCATGAACATCTGCCTGTAGCTAGCCTGAGTTCTTTCTCACTGAAAATGCAGGTTGGACTTCTGACCTTTATTGTTCCTGGTGGCATCTTTCTGAGCTGTGTTTATGTTTGAGTCTTCTTCTGTTAACTTTGATTTCATCAATCTAAAGAATGTGAGGACAGACACAGTGTTGTCTGTATTCTGAGTGAGATACTGTTCTAATAGAAACAGAGAGAAATGTGGAGAACTTCAGCTCTGCCTCCTGATCACTGATTATCCATCTGCTCGGTCTCCCTTGAAAAAGAGTTTTTTTGATCTCAATTGGACCAACCTGGTTAAATAAAGGTTAAATTAAAAAAAATTAAAAATCTGCTAGTTTAAACTGGAACAATCTGATTAAAAATGATTTTCGTTCCAAATGCTTTCATGTTTGTTTGTATCAGGATGAGGAGACAGAGACCAGACTCTCTTGGACCCAGCTGTGTGTCCATGAAGAGTGACCGGTCTAAAGGTTTCCCTATTGACTTTAAAGATGGACATCCTGCTGATGGAAGGTGAGAATTGAAAATTAAGTTAACGTTCTGACGCTGTTGTTCAAAGACTCATATCTTGTTCAGAACTTCATAATATATGATCCATTGTTTTCTTGTGTCACAGAGTTCAACAGGAGAGCTCCGAGGTTCACAGAGATCAATCAGACCAGCAGAATCTAACAGACCTGGACTCCATCTTTATGGTGTGTGCAACACACTGTTATATAATTTACTATCATTACAATAATTTAATGCTAAGTTATTGTTCTGTTTTGGCCAGCTGACCTTCAGACTGACAGATGAATCACATGTTGAGTTCTACCAGTTTATATTAAATATCCAGTGTCTCCTTCTGTTCCAGCTGCTGGAGGAGAACATCGTCACCTTTGTGAAGAATGAGCTGAAGAGAGTCCAGAGAGTTCTGAGTCCAGATTACCCAGAATGCTTAGAGAGTCAGAGTGAGGATGAAGAGCAGGGGAGAAGCTGTAAAGAGGATTTTTTGAAGATCACTCTCCACTTCCTGAGGAGAATGAAGCAGGAGGAGCTGGCTGACTGTCTGCAGAGCAGTAAGAACATTTGAACAGATTTAGTATTTTAGAAAAAGGACAAAAAGACTTAAAGTTCCAAACTCAGATAATCATGTGATCTATATCAGGATCTGTTCATTGATTTCAGTTCTTTCTTTATTCAGGAACTGTCGCTGCAGTGTGCCGGCATAACCTCAAATCTAACCTGAAGGAGAAGTTCCAGTGTGTGTTTGAGGGGATTGCTAAAGCAGGAAACCCAACCCTTCTAAACCAGATCTACACAGAGCTCTACATCACAGAAGGAGGGACTGGAGAGGTCAATGATGAACACGAGGTCAGACAGATTGAAACAGCATCCAGGATACCACACAGACCAGAAACAACCATCAGACAAGAAGACATCTTTAAAGCCTTACCTGGAAGAGATGAACCAATCAGAACAGTGATGACAAAGGGAGTGGCTGGCATCGGGAAAACAGTCTTAACACAGAAGTTCACTCTGGACTGGGCTGAAGACAAAGCCAACCAGGACATACAGTTCACATTTCCATTCACTTTCAGAGAGCTGAATGTGCTGAAAGAGAAAAAGTTCAGCTTGGTGGAACTTGTTCATCACTTCTTTACTGAAACCAAAGAAGCAGGAATCTGCAGGTTTGAAGAGTTCCAGGTTGTGTTCATCTTTGACGGTCTGGATGAGTGTCGACTTCCTCTGGACTTTAAAAACAACGAGACCCTGACTGATGTCACAGAGTCCACCTCAGTGGATGTGCTGCTGACAAACCTCATCAGGGGGAAACTGCTTCCCTCTGCTCGCCTCTGGATAACCACAAGACCTGCAGCAGCCAATCAGATCCCTCCTGAGTGTGTTGACATGGTGACAGAAGTCAGAGGGTTCACTGACCCACAGAAGGAAGAGTACTTCAGGAAGAGGTTCAGAGATGAGGATCAGGCCAACACAATCATCTCCCACATCAAGACTACCCGAAGCCTCCACATCATGTGCCACATCCCAGTCTTCTGCTGGATCACTGCTACAGTTCTGGAGGATGTGCTGAAGACCAGAGAGGGAGGAGAGCTGCCCAAGACCCTGACTGAGATGTACATCCACTTCCTGGTGGTTCAGACCAAACTGAAGAACATCAAGTATGATGGAGGAGCTGAGACAGATCCACACTGGAGTCCAGAGAGCAGGGAGATGATTGAGTCTCTGGGAAAACTGGCTTTTGAGCAGCTGCAGAAAGGAAACCTGATCTTCTATGACTCAGACCTTACAGAGTGTGGCATCGATATCAGAGCAGCCTCAGTGTACTCAGGAGTGTTCACACAGATCTTTAAAGAGGAGAGAGGACTGTACCAGGACAAGGTGTTCTGCTTCATCCATCTGAGTGTTCAGGAGTTTCTGGCTGCTCTTCATGTCCGTCTGACCTTCATCAACTCTGGAGTCAATCTGATGTCAGTAGAACAAACAACATCCTGGTGGTCTAAAGTATTCAGACAAAAACCTGACCCAAGACTTTTATATCAGAGTGCTGTGGACCAGGCCTTACAGAGTCCAAATGGACACCTGGACTTGTTCCTCCGCTTTCTCCTCGGTTTTTCTCTAGAGACCAATCAGAATCACCTACGAGGTTTGTTGACACCCACAGGAAGTGTCTCACAGACCAATCAGAAAACAGTCCATTACATTAAGGAGAAGATCAGTAAGGATCTGTCTACAGAGAAAAGAATCAATCTGTTCCACTGTCTGAATGAACTGAATGATTCTCTAGTGGAGGAGATCCAACAGTCCCTGAGATCAGGACGTCTCTCCACAGATAAACTGTCTCCTGCTCAGTGGTCAGCTCTGGTCTTCATCTTACTGTCATCAGAAAAAGATCTGGACCTGTTTGACCTGAAGAAATACTCTGCTTCAGAGGAGGCTCTTCTGAGGCTGCTGCCTGTGATCAAAGCTTCAAACAAAGCTCTGTATGTGTCCACATGACTATCCAGGTTTAATGTAGTTCTCTTTATTCAGAAATAACAACTATTGTTTGTAATTGCTTTCATTTGTGTTCTTCTGAATCCTAATCAGGCTGAGTGGCTGTAACCTCTCAGAGAGAAGCTGTGAAGCTCTGTCCTCAGTCCTCAGCTCCCAGTCCTCTAGTCTGAGAGAGCTGGACCTGAGCAACAACAACCTGCAGGATTCAGGAGTGAAGCTGCTGTCTGCTGGACTAAAGAGTCCTCTCTGTAGACTGGGCACTCTCAGGTTAGTGTGCAGCTGATCCAGATTATTCCTCTAAGATCGTTTTCTTGATGAATCATTTATTAAATGTTCCTTTAATGAGTGGTTTAAAGTTTTAGTTACTCTATGTTATCACATTAAAGCTGTAAAGCTCTGAGCTCGTTCTATAGCTCCCAGTCTTTTAGTCTGAGGAAGAATGTTAAATATGAAGTTCTTTTTAGTGTTTTTATGATCCTGTGTGTGTGTGTGTTTGTTTGTGTGTGTGTGTGTGTGTCTGTGTGCAGTCTGTCAGGTTGTCTGATCACAGAAGAAGGTTGTGCGTCTCTGGCCTCAGCTCTAAGCTCCTCCCCCCTGAGAGAGCTGGACCTGAGCTACAATCATCCAAGAGAAAGAGGAGAGAAGTTGCTGGCTGCTGGCCTGGAGGATCCACACTGCAGACTGGAAACACTGAGGTACAGACAGACTAGAGGTCGCGTTAACCGAATATTCTCCATCTTTGACATAATTTTTTGAACAATGACGAAAAAAAATCTGAAGGTTTTGACTGATTAGAATCACTGGGTGTCCACCACTCCTTTCTAACTCTCACACAACTCTGTCATTAACCATATGTAAAGCACCTGCAGTAGACCTCCCAGTCCAGTTGGTGGCGAGTGTGCATAATTAATTAGTTATTGTCTTGTCCTGTAGGCTGACCTCACTTGCATGACTTCGTTGTCTATGGTTGTTTTCATAGCATGGTTAAGCTATCTGCATGATGGTCACAAAATGTTGAAACAACAGTGTACTGAGTTCTTTTAAAAAGTGATTTTGCTGGTGATGATGGTAGACGTGGTGAAAAACGAGAGACTGATGCGGTGGAGGAGGCTGAAGAATAAGCACCTACAACTGATAAAGATAATCAGCAGGTAGCAGCTAAAGCTACAGGACAAGCAAGTTGCAGCAATGTGGGAGCAAGGAGGGATTACCGTGTTCAATGGGAGCAAGAATTCCCGTGGTTTAAGAGCAAAGATGACAAAATGTTCTGTGACGTCTGCAGAAAAGCTATCATGAGTAACAGATTTACCAGACGGCGCAAAACTATGAAGAAATCTGCACTGAATGATCACAAAACCAGCCAAAGCCACATTATGGCTTCCAGGGTGGTTAGCCAGAGTGCTGCAATTGAAAAGCATGTTGCACAACAACTGCGTCAGAATGACAGTCCCTACCTCGTAAATATTCACTGTGGTGCACACCGAACTGCACTGGCTGCCCGCGATGCCTCCAGGGTAGTGCGTCAAATAAGTACTTTACTATAAAATCCGGAATATAAGACGCACCCTGTTTTTAAGGTCTCTTTGAGAGAAAAAAAAACTGTTTTCCTGCGTGACGATTTATATTGAGTTCAGCGATGTCTACAACGTGCATTTTCTGTACAGCTGTGTCGCTCTTAAAGTCCCGTCTTTTTCACGTTCGGGAGTTTGCGCTCCTACTAGCTACAGTACGGTGGTTGAGGTCTCACCCTGCAGGGAAAGTTGTGAGGCAGAGGCACAGACTCCTAGCTTGCGAGCTACGCTGCCCGACTCCGCTGGTCACTCTTTAACTTTAATATAGGAGTCTTTTAATCAAAAGAGAACTCCACAAGGTCTATTTACTGGAACAATTTCTGTAAATGCATGATTATGACCTTGTGAGGAAGAAAAGATGTGAAAAAAAAGTCGCGCAGCCAGCCTGGTCTGTGTCGCAGTCTTTTCCAGCACAGCGTGCAACGTGGGCGTGTCCTTCTCCTCTCTATGACCCTTGCTAGTCTAAAAGACTTGATGAATGAGCCAGGTGTGTTAGAATGTAAGCACATAAGCTAGTACTTCAGTACAAATTTAAGGCATCCAGTCACACTTGATTTGTTCTTTATTCTTCATATACCCCTCAGAGAATAATATTATATTTTTACAACATTAAAACTGTCTGACAGCTTTATAGTCTAACTTTTTTAATTTACAGCCTTCATAAAAAGCCTTGTTAAAACACGTTATTCCGGCATTTTATTTTTCACGAGATGAAAGGTAAAGTCTTCCTTTATAAGTCAAAGCCTTATCTTAGAATTATAAATAAATCATTCTTGAAACCATAGGCTGGAACAAAATCTAAAAGCTAAAAAAAACTTAATCTGACTTTTTTTTTTTAGAGAAATGCTTTGTATTTGCCACGGGTAAGGGATACGACTGTCACGATGGTTTTATAGAATATAATACACCGCTGATGAACAAACTAACAACAAAAGCAGTTAATATTTACATTATATCAAACATGTAAGCTGCCACAGAAAAAATATTAGAATTCCAAACTCTGAAGTAGCGCTGGTTATTTCAGTGTTCAGTGTGGCAGCAGAGTGAAAGTCTAGCGCAACCTCTGAGACAGACAGACACACAGAAGCTGTCTCACTGTTTCTGAATGATGAACTAATGCTGGATTTAAATAAAGATGTATGAAGTATATTCTGATCTGGTTTCTTCCTCCAGGTTGGACCATGGTGGACTGCACAGACTGGATCCTGGTCCGAGGAAGTGTGAGTGTGTTTTAATTTCTCTTCATCAGAACACGGCAGCACATGTTGGATGAGGGCTGGAAGTAACACAAAGTGATGATAAAAGTGAGGGTGATGGAAACTCAGGAGAGTTGAAATAGTAAACAATAAAAAATATAAACTGAAATAAAAGTGATAATCCAGAAATGTATAATGTTCCAGTTTAAGCTGGAAGTCACAAAAAGTGTGTGCTGTAAACGATACATTTCTGTTGGATGTGATGAATGGTGATTATCTTATCACTGGATTATCACTTTGAATTTCAATCACAATCATTTCAACACTTCAGATATAGATAGACACACAAACATTTAGACTGCTTCATATTTCACATCACGAGTTTTCATCTCCTCCTTTCTTATCATCACTCTCTGTGACTTCCACCCTCGAGACTCCTTTCCTTCAATGACAACAGAAACAGTTTGTGTTGAGAACCATCAATGATGAATGAAAGACAATTACAATGATTACATTTGGCTCTATTTTCATCAAACCATTTGGATCAAATCTACCTGAACTTCATGAAATATCTATGTTTGAATTTGTTTTATTCAAACAACATTTTATGGTAGATCTTAAAATACACTGTAGGCCTATTTCTACACACATTTTAATCAGGAGGTTATTTATTATTGACTGTTGGCAGCCACACTATAGGACTACTAAGGGTTAGCGCTAGAACTAACACTTAAACTAACACAACACTGACATTTACCCAAATCAAAAAAAAAGTGCAGCACAATAAAAATGACAACTTAATACCAACAACCCGTTTGAGAATATTTAATCTCCAGTGTTTCCCACTAATAGACGATAGCTGGGCCCAAGTATATTTCCGACCTGTTCTCATTTAATTTTTCATTTATTCATAAAATTGCTGCGTGCCTGAGAGAGAGAGGGAGCGGGGGAGAGAGAGTTCAGGCGCACGCTCCGCAGGCTCCGTGCAAACAGCGCCACTTTATTATAAGTCTCTGCGTTCAACATGGCAAAACTGCCTTTTTTAAAAAATCCCTCTCGACTCCTGAGGAGTGTTAAGACATCAGAAGAGAGCAGAATCACATCAGCTTCAGAGCTACAGAGAGAGAGAGAGAGAGAGAGAGAGAGGGTCCGTACATGCATCACAACTGAAGCTCCTCCTGGCTCCGTTTTAAAAATGTACAGCTGCTTGCTGCCGATTGTACTGAACTCCAATAAATAACAGAATATCTGTTAATGTAGGCCTACATTAACAGATATTCAGCTGCTTGCTGTTGTTTCAGGACTGAACTATAACAGAATATCTAGTGGAACTTTTAAAAACGTGAGGTGTACTCCTGTTGTTGTTTATGTCTGTGTGTGAGCATAAATTTAGCAGATTAAAGTTGTATGTTACAAAAACTAGATTAATTTAGAGGGGAAAACACATTTGATATAAATACAACCCAAAGATACAAGACAGATAAGATAGGAGCACGACAAAAATTAAAATTGGCGTTTTATGCTGAACAGGGTTTTTTTTTTAAACATTGTGGAGATTTCTTTGCGTACCACCACAGGGAGCCCGCGTACCACCGGTGGTACACGTACCATAGTTTGAGAACCACTGTTCTAATCCTTTCTGTTCACTGACGGGTCGACACACTAAAGAAGGGCTGGCTCATATGAACATATGATCACATCATGTTTTAAATATTGATCCTAATAAATCGAAATCAATATCTGTAGTGTGAATATTTGTCAGGATGTGTGCTGAGGGTGCTGCTGTTCACGTCCATAGAAGTGACATCATGACACCAAGGAGGAGAACAGGAGTTCACTTTCAGCTCCACTTTTGGATTTCTGTTTTTGGATCAAACCTCCACTTTATTTACTGCAGCTCAAACTAAAGTTTACACTGTGAAGTGGGCGTGTCCTTCTCCTCTCTGTGTGATAGGCTGTTCCATCTTCATCCAGTCAAAATGTACAAAGTTTATTGTTGTTATTCACATCGTCTCCCAAAGTCCTATGGAGACAGTTTGATCCCCCAGCCATAGACACAAGGATTGATGAGCACACAGATGATTCAGGGTGTGACTACATCACATTGTGTGTGACAGTGAAAGTGGAAATGAGGCTCTGTTTGTGCTGAATGTGACCTCTGAGGACAGAACAGTTGGAGACATCAGATGGTTCACAGCTTCTTTGTGCTGCACTTTGATTAGTCAGACTTTATTCACTGCATGTGTTTGTTGATTTGGATCTCCATTCATCCTGACTGCCATGGTAACTACATTTGAACTAGATTAGAAGTGGATTATTACATTTCAGTGTCAAACATCATTCAGTGCTGAATATGAACTGTAAGTTTGATTGACTCTCAGTTAGGCCTGGGCGATGAAACGATAACGATAATTATCGCGATATAATTTGTCAATATAAATATAAAAAATGTTCGATAAAAGGTCGATAGATGTAAACCTGTATTTACACCATCCAACCACAGGGAAACAGTGGCGCTAATGTGCCTTGGACGCTAGTTGCCACCCGACATTAAAGAGAAGAAGAAAAAGACTACGTACAGCCAATCATGTCGCAGGGATATGTGTAGACAGGCTCAGCGCCGGGCAGGCTTACAGACCCCAGGAGTGGAAAGGAAACAGACAAAATCAGCGAGAGCTACTCTGAAGAAAACGCTGAACCTACCGGCTCAAAGCAGGAGAAAATATCCTCGACAAGACGACAAGAAAGGCTTCTTAACGTCCGGAGTTTAGACACATTTAGGCTCTTTACAGTCCGATAAAAATCAGAGTAAAGTTCTCTGCTAACTGTGCTGAAGAGAAGTGCAGCTAAAACGGAGACACTACGAACCTGTTCCCCCATTGGAAACAATATGATCCATTAAAACACACAGAAGGAAATAAATGTCCAAATGTCATAAAAGAGTGTTAGTGTGGAGCGTATTGTAGATAATATAAACTGTCTGTGCATGGTGTGGACCCCAGCGGGCCAGTGAGTGTGACCCCCAGCCACAAACTGTCATATCAGTGTTTCAGCTCCGTGCTCTGAGCTTATGATGCTGAAATGTTTCTGTTTCATTATAATTCATCATGTTCTGACAATAAAGTATAATTAAACCATAATTAACCATCTGGTTTCTTCAACTTTCACTCAGGAACAAAAATCAGCTTTTAAATTTGAAAGAAATAATTATTGACAATCATCGTGATAATTATCGATATCGACTGATATGACATTTTTTTCTGTTTTCGCCCAGGCCTACTCTCAGTAAGTGTCAGTAAAGTTGTTGATGAATGAACAGATGATAACCTGCAGCTGTGTTGTGTCTCGTTCTCTCCATCAGACGCCTGTGAGCTGGAACTGGACACAAACACAGTGAGCAGATACCTCGTACTGTCTGACAACAACCGGAAGGTGACAAGTGTGGAGGAGCTTCAGTCATATCCTGATCATCCAGACAGATTTGAACACTGGTGTTCTCAGCTGCTGTGTAGGACTGGTCTGACTGGTCGCTGTTACTGGGAGGTCGAGTGGAGAGGAGATGTTTCTGTATCAGTGAGTTACAGAGGAATCAGAAGGAGAGGAGACTGTAATGAATGTTTGTTTGGATTTAATGATCAGTCCTGGAGTCTGATCTGCTCTGATGGAGGTTACTCTGTCAGGCACAATAACATAAAAACAAACATCTCTTCCTCCTCCTCCTCTTCCTCCTCCTCCTCCTCCTCTGTCTCTCACAGAGTAGCAGTGTATGTGGACTGTCCTGCTGGCTCTCTGTCCTTCTACAGAGTCTCCTCTGACACACTGATCCACCTCCACACCTTCAACACCACATTCACTGAACCTCTTTATCCTGGGTTCAGGCTCTGGTCTCGTGGTTCTTCAGTGTCTCTGTGTCGGTCTGAGAAACTGCTGACTGAAGATCAGCTGACTCTGTTCACTCTGTTTCAAACTAATGAATTATTCTGATTTCATCACTTTTGATCACTATAACCTGCAATCCTCAATAACATCTTAAAGAATACTTTAGTTCATTTGTTTTTCTTTTATATTTGAATGATACTGTAACACCATGTTGAGATTAAACAAGATCTTTCTGAAGAGAATCCTGGACTCAGAATCAGCTTTATTTGCTAGGTATGTTCACAGATACGAGGAATGTGACTTTGATAGACTGTGTTTTATGTAGAAAAGTAAAACATGAAATATTATAAAATCAACGAAAACGTTAAATATACAAGCCTACATGAGACAATAGTGCTGGTGTGTGACGTGCAAAGATGTTAATTCACATGATAATAAATGATGTTATTGTGTAACAGATGGATTAATTTACATGAGGTATTGTTATGACCCAACACGACCTCATTATGTATTGATCATGTCAGTAGTGAAATGTGCACCCCTGTCTCTGCCCCTGCAGTGTGTGGGTGTGTATCTGTGTCAGTAGTGTGTCTAGGTTAATCAGGTGATGATGGATGCTGCTGCTGAGTGGAGGTAGAAAAGAGAATTGCCATGACGGTAGTGGCCGAATGACACTGAAGCTTTTAAAATCTCAGCTGCTGCAGCCTGCTCGCTCCTTCTCCGGCCACTTCAAACAAAGCCAGCTTGACATTTGAAGATTATAAAGATAGTACATTTTTAAGATTGATTAGCGTGTGTACATAGCTAAATAGAGAGTTGTTTTGTAAATATACTGTATGTAAATTTAAACACTGTAAGAAATTGTGCGCCACACAGAAGTGATTTTCACAAATGTAATTTTGTTTGCTTTATTTTCATGTAAAGAAAGATTAGGGTTGTTGCTACCCACCTTTTGCTTGTTATTTTCTGCTCTGAAGAAAATAAACTGCTGTTGGAAGTTGACTTGGGCTGCTGGATTTCTTGGGAATGAGAAGAGTGGGTGAAGGGGAGTTTCTCCTGATGTCCAAAAAAAGGAAAAGCTGAAGTAGAAGCTGTTCAGGTCTTCGGCCAGTCTATTGCTACCTACAGGTTGGGAGGAGGGTCTACTGTAGTTGATGTCCTGCAGGGCTCTCCAAACTGACGCAGGGTCATCAAGCTGTGTTTTAGCTCTTATTAGCTGCTCTGATCTGTTTTGTCAGCTGGTTTTTGGCCTGCTTGTACAGATACTGGTCCCCACTCCTAAAGGCCTCCTCCTTCACCTGACACAGCTGCTTTAGATGTGGTGAAAACCCAGGTTGTAGGCCAGACCCTATGACCCACCCTGTGGCAAGGAGCAGGAGAGGGCGCTTGTCTACCAACCTCTTGTACCAGCTGTAGGTGCAGAGGAGAGCTGCTTGGGTTTTCTCCAGGTTATGTGGGAGAGACGCACCAAAGCCAGAGCTGATGGCACCACAACCTACCCCTCTACTTCAGGAAACAATGGTGGCTGGTAACTATACACACACTGGAAAGGAGAAAGTCCTATGGCAGAGACAGGGAGAGAGTTGTGACCATACTGAATCCATATTCAAATGCTTGCTCCAGAGTGAAGGATCATGGGATACCGCGAAATGGAGTCTGGTCTCAAGCTCCTGATTGTAGTCTTCCAGGTGGAAACAAGAGGACAGACTAGCTGTGGCCCCGAAGAGTCTATAGAACTCCTTCCAAAACCAAGAGGCAAACTGGGGGCCCCGGTCTGACACAACGTCCTGAGGGTTTACATACAGCTGAAAAACATTAGATAACATGACCTCTGCCATCTCCATGTCAGAGGGAAGCTTTGGCAGAGGGACAAAATTAGCCATTTTAGAAAATCTGTCCACCCCTCTCCTCAGTTCTTCTCAAATATTACACAAGTGTCTATCAATCATTCACTTTTGTGCATTTATATGAATGTGCATATGAAGAGCTCTTTTCCAAAATGCTATAAATCCATTTTAATTGTTTTAAGAAAAATGACATTTATCTACCCAGACCAACAAATTTACAAAGATTAATTTGATCCTGTTAAAACAGTTTATTGGCTCAGTCTAAACATGTTCAACAATAATTGTGAAATCTTACAACAATGTTGTTAATTATAAAACCAAAGTTTATTATATTTTTTCCAAAACGCTATAAATCCAGGCATTACAATTTTTCTGTCTTTTCTTTTTTAAAACAAAAGAACATGCAGTGGACCTGCAATATCAAAAGCTCATATTTGAAACAAAATACAATCAATAATAAAATAAACAAATGCTAAATCAAATAAATAATAACTTCAAATACATTCATTTATATTGAAATCTCATGTTTTTAAAAAGAACACTGATTGGAGTTCCCATTGTCCACCACATAAAACAAATAACTTAATAAACAATAACATACATAAAATTGGCCTATAGTGTTCAATCTTAAAATAAGGACCTTTCAATGCACCTTGAAAGCAGGCAAAAAACAACCAATCAAATAAAATAACAACAATGATAAAAAATACATTCAATAGTCATTCAGTAAAGTGTTGAAACTTCTAATAGTAGGACAACATGGTCCTAATAATCAGGACCATTCAAAGTGCATCTGTGACAGAGTGACCCGTCACTACGGTTGAGTATGCGCTCTGACACGTCTAGTGTCACGGGGCACGTCTAGTGCTCTGGAGACCTGGGTTCGAGGTCACCCTCGTCCTTCGCTACAAACGTTTGTAGCGAAGGACGAGGGTGGTCACCCCACCCAGGTCTCAAGAGTACTAAACGTGCCACTTGACCACAATGCCAAAGAGCCAGGCTCTATTAAAAGTATGGCAAAAGGTAACCATTTAAAAGAAACACTGTTTACAATACATACAATAAAGTCATTCAGAGTGAGTGGGCCACTAATGTTTGCTTTTTACATCAGCAACTGAACTGAAGATGAACATAGGAAGTCCTGAGGAACATGACTTTCCAAGTCAGGAACAGTGTAAACTCCACCGGCCACTACAAGTTTTTTTTATTAAATTCACCACACCACCCTCAAACTCTGAGAAATGTACTCACCACCTCTTCTCGCTGGACGTGCCTCAGCAGTCTTGGCATAATATTGTCCAACCCGGGAGACACGATCCTTGCTGATGCCTGAAAAATGTAATTATTGAGGTTGTCAGTCGTCTACCTTAATTAGATAGGCTACTAACTTTACAGTTTAAACCAATGTGAGATAAACAGCATTAGGTTCACGTAATAAACTTCATTTACTCTGAACAAACTTAAAATGCCTCTCTTGATAAAAGACATTAGTGTAATAAAACCTTTTCCACCTCTCCAAATTGTACTGGCACATATTTGTGAATTCATTATAATAAGCTTTAAGCTAGCACTAACTTTGCTGTACAGAACCTACCAGCAAAGGATAGAGACAATATAGGTTGGAAGTAAACATTTGGTAAAAACTACGAAATGGTATTCAACTATTTCTTAAATGAAAACAATACTCACCTAACACTGTGAGGAATGTTGCTTTGCAGACAGGCACTTTATCTGGATGGTCGTTACACAGCAGACTGTACTTCACGGACACGTTCCTGTCCTTTCGTTTGTCCTCGTCCTCGACCTTTTGACGCTGCCGTTTCACCGTTGTTACAGTCATCAGATGAAGTAAAGCCCTGTCCTGTTCAACCTTTTCAGGTTTGTCATAAAACTTGCGAAAATTCATAACCAAGTCATCGGGTGTCAGTTTATCTGCATGGCAAAAGCTTGTGGCAGCAGTGTGTGTACATCCTACTGTTGGAATCAATCCGCCACCAGAATGGCGAGTTTTCTTAATTTGTTCGCGTTTATGGTTGTCTTTGTTCAATCGACTTCGTCCTCCACCTGATGAAAGTATCACCTGCTCATCTGAACCGTCAAAAGTGTTCATTTTAAAAGCTATTACAGTTTCAAGAGTGAGACCGGCAAACAAAACTCCTCGCTTCAGGGCGCCGCCATCTTGAATAGTTTAGAACGCTGATCGAACGCTAATTGGTCGAGAGGAGATACCGCGTTTAGCCAAAAAAAAGCTTATCGCGGTTTGGAAAGGAACTGCACTTTGAGGTACATTTTAAACAAGGATATATAGCTGTCTAACAGTGAATAGGATCAGTACACAGCAGAATGACATTGCGAGATAGTTTTTTTTAAATTTGGCGTTTATCGCGTTTTGAAAAAGAGCTCTTCATATATAAATATATATATGTGTGTGTGTGGATGAGATGCCCGGAGATGCTAAAGGCTCTGGACATTGTTGGGCTGTCTTGGGAATGGGAATTTGCTCATCCAGTGTTTTGTGGACTTGGAGAAGGCTTATGACCGTGTCCCTCAGATGATAATGTGGGGAGTACTGGGGGAATACGTGGTCCCGGGCCCGTTGCTACAAGCCATCCGGTTCCTGTATGACACAAGTGGGAGCTGTGTCCGCATCCTCAGCACAAAGTCAGACACGTTCCCAATGGGTTTTGGCCTTGCCAGGGTTGCCCCTTGTCAACGATTCTGTTTGTGATTTTCCTGGACAGGAACTCAAGGTGAAAAACCTCATCTCTGCTTTTTGCAGATGATGTGGTTTGTTGTCTTCCTCATGCTGGGACCTTCAGCAGGCATTGGGACGGTTTGCAGCCAAGTTCCAAGAGGCTGGGACGAAGTTTAGCACCTCTAAGTCTGAGGCCATGGTTCTCTGCCGGAAAACAGTAGATTGCTCTCTCCAGGTGGGGAGTGAGCCTTACCCCAAGTGAAGAAGTTTAGGTATTTTAGGGTGACCCCGGGGTAGACCCAGAGTTCGCTGGAGGGATTATATATCCCATCTAGCTTTGGAACGCCTCAGAATGCCCCAGGAGGAGAGATGTAAAACGTTGCTGGGGAGATGGAAGTCTGGGTTGATGATTAGCATGCCCAGGCATCCAGCTGGGCTTGGATTTAATTCTTGAGGGAGTGTTGGGGGTTGATGGTTGGAGCCAAGGAGAACCACTTCTTGAGGGATTGAAAGAGCCTCTTCGGCGTCAATATTCCATGCATATCTTGTTCCTGGGCAAATGAGAGCATTGAGAAGGGCTGCAGCAGAACTATAGTTCCTAATAAAATGTCAGTATTAGTTAGCAAACCCTGGAAATCTTTTCTCCGCCTTGACAAATTGTTGATTCTCCAGCAACCATTGTAACACGTGCTCTTCCCCTGGCTGGAGAAGATCAAAATTCATCAAGGTAGACAAAAACAACCTTGTTCAACATGTCTTTTAGAACAGTGGTTCTCAACTCATGGGTCGGGAGCCAAAAGTGGGTCGCTTAGCCGTTTTCAGAGGGTTGCGAAGGTGTGTCTGGGGAAAAAAGTGTAAAAAAATCTATGAAGCACTTTTAAAACATGTTTGTTTTGTTTTCCTCTCTTTGTTCTGTCTCATGTTTTGAACTGTCTGAGGTCCAAACTGCACCTTTTTTCATTAACAGATCTAAATGGTTGAAAAATATCAGAAGTTTGGGTGGGACTTTCTCATTAAGGAGTTGGTGATGAGTCCTGAGGCTAAACCAGTTGAGAACCAGTACCTTAGAATATCATTCTCCAGGGCCTGGAAAAACTGCTGGGGCATTAGTGAAATGGCATGACCTGATATTCTTAGTGGCCACTAGGTGTGTTCAAGGCAGTTTTCCATTCATCCCATTCAGCCTCAGGACCCACCACCAACTTCTTAAAGAGAAATTGTGATCAAAATTTAAATTTATTTTTTACCAATCAAATTTATTTAATGAAAAATGGTGCAGTTCGGACCTCAGATGGTCGAAAACATAACAGAACAAAGAGACAAACAGGTTTATGAATCACTTCTCTTTGACAACATTTTTTTCCAGGCACCCTTTTTGCGACCCACTACAAACTGCTCTGCGACCCACTATTGGGTCCAGTCCCACCAGTTGAGAACCACTGAACTAGATGCAACTGTTCAAACAGAGGAAATGGGTGGAAGAGGATACCTGTTCTTGATCGTGATATCATTCAGGCCTCTGAATCGAATGTAGGACAACTTGTCTTTTTTATCCACAAAAAAGAAACATGCTCCAGCAAGGCAGGAGGAGGGACGAATGATACCTGCATCCTGGGAACTTTGAATAGCCTCCTTCTCCGGGGCAGACAGCGAGTAGAGGTGACCTTTTGGAGGGGAGAGCTTAGGGAGGCAGTCACACCTCTTCTAAATCCAGGTAGACGAGAGGGACATGAAAGGGATCAGGAAAATCTGAGGAGTCAGAGTTCTTGGTACAGATATTGGGTCAACCAGACACAAGGAAGGATGATTGGCGAAATTCATCCCAAAATCACCCCAGTTGATCAGTCTATGTGTTGGTTATGTTTCTTTAACCAAGGATAACCCAAAACAAGTGAAAATTCATGTGAGTCTATTAAATGAAATGAGAGCCGTTCTTAGTGGTTACCTGACATGGTTAAGCTCAAGGCAGGAGAACAGTGAGCGATAAAGCAGAATTGCCGGACATCCAGTGTGCTGGTCTCCTGAGGACAAGGCAGAGGTACCAGGGTCAGCTGAAGCTGTTAACCCACTGTCCATAACATGTTCATCAGCTCCTGAATCAACAGACCCTGCCAGCTCCAGGGAACTACCAGAAATAGTCAAACAGGCATGAGACTGCCTCTAGTGGACACTAGAGGAACTGCTGTGTTTTAACCTGTCTACACATTACCATTTGATTTTGAGTCTCCAGGCTCAACAAAGATCTCACAAACCTGGACTCTGTTGATAACGTTACCATGGAGACGCAAGCTTTGTTTCTTTGTTTTATCAGACATTCTCTGATTGGTTCAGACATTTGACAACAGTTTGACCTCTGACCTTCACCGGTGCTTATGTCATCGTGTTCTGAGTGTGTGCATACGTGTGTGTGTGATATGCTGTATAATGCGGCTGATTAGTCGTCTTTTTGTTTTCAATGAATCGACTTTCTAAGGTTGAAAACGGCATCAGCAGCCATTCATTCACACGCACAAGCAAAAAGTTAAAAGGCAGTGTGTGTATGCGTTCCAGTGAAGCTCTCAGCTGTAATTAAAGCTCATTAAAGTTTATTGAAGCCGTTTGAAATGCTAGTGTCTGATTGGCTGACAGGTTAAGTACCGGCTGAGGCTTCTGGTGCGGCGGCAGCAGCTGCTTCCTGTTTATTAAAGAAACGCTCGCTTCTCAACAAGACGGAGAGGTGTGTGATGTCATCACCGCTTCCTGTCAGAGACTGAAGACACCTGCACACTCACCTTCATAAAACAGACACACACACTCATTGACGACAGCATCGTGCAAATTATTCAATGTTTTTGTGCTGCTTAATAAAAATCAGTCACTGTAGCAAAACATGCGCAAGAATGCAGTTTATAAAGTTGGTCTTCAGTTCAGATCTAAGACAAATTTAAAGCCATTATGAGACATTTAACAACAAGAATAACAAATTTAAAAAGCAAATGTATGTCAAGATCGTCCACAAACACGTCAGGGAGATCGTCTACAGCCAGATGTGTCCTCCAAGTCGTTTAACATCCCTTTAAATTCATCCAATCAGAGGAGCTCGTTTAGTCTGCATCATTTTGTAATTCACTCCAAGTAAAGGGAAATTAAACTTAAACGCTTTTTCACCGGTTCAGTTCTGATGTTTGGAACAGAAAGTAAGAAAAGGTCCTGGGATCAAAGATTGCTAAAATGAATCATACATTACATATTTTTACAATGAGTGAGACTTTCAGAGGATAAGAGATGATCGCTCAATAAATATTCAAAAATGTGGGGGCCGATAGCCTTCCGATGATGTCCCGTGTGCGGGGTCTGTGGTCACAGCGGCTATGAGTTTGGGTCGGACCTCGGCCCTTTACTGCATGTTGTCCCCAGCTCTCTCCAGATGTGTCCTGTCTCTTTTCAGCTGTCCGACCCAATAAATGCAAAAATGTCCAAAAAATAAACTAATAAAAGGTTTAAAAATCTACTTTGACATAACAGCACATACTCATCCATAAGTATGAGTGAGTTTATCTTTAGTTAGTGACGAGCAAATCCTCCCCTGTGTGTGTGTGTGTGTGTGTGTGTGTGTGTGTGTGTGTGTGTGTGTGTGTGTGTGTGCGTGCGTGTGTGAGTGAATGTCTGAGCTGTCATTCATCAGCTCTCATTAAGGTTTTACTTCCTGAAAGCTTTTCTTAACAAAGAGCTAATGAATGAAAGGAGCTGCTAATCTTACTGCAGCAGCTGCTACACACACACACACACACACACACACACACACACACACACACACACACACACACACACACACACACACACACACACACACACACATCCTCTCAAAGTGTGTAAAAGCTGACGACCAGTTTAACACCAGGACTTGTGCTCTGAACTCAACTTGTGAATGTTTCCAAAAAAGTCGTCCCTCTCATATATTTGTTCTTTGATTTATTCTAAAACACAGAACTTGTTTTATTACCATCACAAGAACCATCATATGAACCATCATAAGAACCATCATATGAACCATCATAAGAACCATCATATGAACCATCACAAGAACCATCACAAGAACCATCATAAGAACCATCACAAGAACCATCATAAGAACCATCACAAGAACCATCATAAGAACCATCATATGAACCATCATAAGAACCATCATATGAACCATCATAAGAACCATCATAAGAACCATCATAAGAACCATCATAAGAACATCATAAGAACCATCATAAGAACCATCATAAGAACCATCACAAGAACATCATAAGAACCATCACAAGAACCATCATATGAACCATCATAAGAACCATCATATGAACCATCATAAGAACATCACAAGAACCATCATCAGAACCATCACAAGAACCATCACAAGAACCATCATAAGAGCCAACAAATAGAACCATCACAAGAACCATCATAAGACCCATCATAAGAACCATCACAAGAACCATCACAAGAACCATCATAAGAACCATCACAAGAACCATCATAAGAACCATCATATGAACCATCATAAGAACCATCATATGAACCATCACAAGAACCATCACAAGAACCATCATAAGAACCATCACAAGAACCATCATAAGAACCATCACAAGAACCATCATAAGAACCATCATATGAACCATCATAAGAACCATCATATGAACCATCATAAGAACCATCATAAGAACCATCATAAGAACCATCATAAGAACATCATAAGAACCATCATAAGAACCATCATAAGAACCATCACAAGAACATCATAAGAACCATCACAAGAACCATCATATGAACCATCATAAGAACCATCATATGAACCATCATAAGAACATCACAAGAACCATCATCAGAACCATCACAAGAACCATCACAAGAACCATCATAAGAGCCAACAAATAGAACCATCATCAGAACCATCACAAGAACCATCACAAGAACCATCATAAGAACATCACAAGAACCATCATAAGAACCATCACAAGAACCATCATAAGAACCATCATAAGAACCATCACAAGAACCATCATAAGAGCCAACAAATAGAACCATCATCAGAACCACCACAAGAACCATCATAAGAACCATCATAAGAACCATCACAAGAACCATCACAAGAAACATCATAAGAACCATCACAAGAACCATCATAAGAACCATCATAAGAACCATCACAAGAACCATCACAAGAACCATCACAAGAACCATCATAAGAACCATCATAAGAACCATCACAAGAGCCAACAAATAGAACCATCATCAGAACCATCACAAGAACCATCATAAGAACCATCACAAGAGCCAACAAATAGAACCATCATCAGAACCATCACAAGAACCATCATAAGAACCATCATAAGAACCATCACAAGAACCATCATAAGAACCATCATAAGAACCATCATAAGAGCCAACAAATAGAACCATCATAAGAACCATCATAAGAACCATCACAAGAACCATCATAAGAACCATCATAAGAACCATCACAAGAACCATCACAAGAACCATCATAAGAACCATCATAAGAGCCAACAAATAGAACCATCATAAGAACCATCATAAGAACCATCACAAGAACCATCACAAGAACCATCATAAGAACCATCACAAGAACCATCATAAGAACCATAACAGCCAACAAATAGAACCATCATCAGAACCATCATAAGAACCACCATAAGAACCATCATAAGAACCATCATATGAACCATCATAAGAACCATCATAAGAACATCATAAGACCCATCATAAGAACCATCACAAGAACCATCACAAGAACCATCATAAGAACCATCACAAGAACCATCATAAGAACCATCATATGAACCATCACAAGAACATCATAAGAACCATCATATGAACCATCATAAGAACCATCATAAGAACCATCATAAGAACATCACAAGAACTATCATAAGAGCCAACAAATAGAACCATCATCAGAACCACCACAAGAACCATCACAAGAACCATCATAAGAACATCACAAGAACCATCATAAGAACCATCACAAGAACCATCACAAGAACCATCATAAGAACCATCACAAGAACCATCATAAGAACCATCATAAGAACCATCACAAGAACCATCATAAGAGCCAACAAATAGAACCATCATCAGAACCACCACAAGAACCATCATAAGAACCATCATAAGAACCATCACAAGAACCATCACAAAAACCATCACAAGAACCATCACAAGAAACCATCATATGAACCATCATAAGAACCATCACAAGAGCCAACAAATAGAACCATCATCAGAACCATCACAAGAACCATCATAAGAACCATCACAAGAGCCAACAAATAGAACCATCATCAGAACCATCACAAGAACCATCATAAGAACCATCATAAGAACCATCACAAGAACCATCATAAGAACCATCACAAGAACCATCATAAGAACCATCATAAGAACCATCATAAGAACCATCATAAGAGCCAACAAATAGAACCATCATAAGAACCATCATAAGAACCATCACAAGAACCATCACAAGAACCATCATAAGAACCATCACAAGAACCATCATAAGAACCATAAGAGCCAACAAATAGAACCATCATCAGAACTATCATAAGAACCACCATAAGAACCATCATAAGAACCAATCAGTAGAACCATCATCAGAACCATCACAAGAACCATCATAAGAACCATCATTAGAGCCAACAGATAGAACCATCATCAGAACTATCTTAAAACCAATCTTAAGAACTATCTTCAGAACCGTCATAAGAACCATTATTGGAAAAAAACACCAAATGTTTAGCGTTGCCGTGGAAACATTGGATGTTACGTCAAATACCGCTGCATAATAAGCTGCATTACTGTCGCTGTATGTTCTGCTGTGATAAAAACGTCATGTAGATTAAATGCCTCGACGTCATCTTTTGTTATTGTTTTGATTGAGAGCCCCCTGGTGGCGGAATTTATATACTGTGTGTTTAACTTTTTTTTTTTTACAATGTACAATTTGACAACACCATTTTTTCTGACACTAAAATTAAAAATAATACACAGTAATTGAAAACCGACACAGATGCAGACACAGATTCTCTCATAAAGAGGATTTGAGATTAATGTGCTGCCGACACCACTGACACGCAATGACACCTACAGTTGCAGTAAAAAGATGCAACTGTATATGTGCACTGACGTACAACCGCACAGGCAGGCGTGCATTAACACCTGTCCCGCGACATTTGAAAGTTCTTTCTATGTTGAACTGGTGGAATAATCAGCTGAAAGCAACAAGCCTGCCTAAACATAGTCTGGTACCCAATTCTGGTACATGGAAAATGATTGTTTGTTAATTTGTTTTTGTTTTTTTAAAGCTCCTGTGATGGACTTTCAGCGGGTCATGAATCTGTCTGAATGTAGAACTTAAAGATCTTTATTATCTAAGAAAGTAAAGCAGACTGTTAGTGAGAAGTTTAATGGTTTTCATTTAGTTCATTTAAATGCCCAGACCTCCTTTGTTTATATTTTCCATGACTCAAATTAACAGATATGTTTTAGAACAAAATCAGGACACTGCCTACACCATAGACTGTAAATATGAATGTTTGAAGCCTGAAGCATCACCCGTCTGTTCCTGCAGGGGGCGCTGGAGTCCCATCGATGGCGGTCTCCATGCTGGAAATGCTGTCTCAGTCTAACTTTCAGTCAACCTAACGACAGGCTGAGAGCTGGAGCTGAGGCGGGTTTTAAACCTCCTGACAAACCGTTACACCGCGCCCACCTGTCAATCAGGTCAGCTACACGCCTTATTGTGAATAACTCTTATCCTTCATCAAATCAAAACTGATGAGTCATCAAAACATTCACCCCCCGTACAGTGTGTGTCCATCGAGACATGAGCTAATCACACCTATTTGGTTTTTTGAACCAGGCTGTAAAAACAGGCAAAGAAGACGTATCACTTCGTCCACAGGGGGCACCAAAATTGAAACAAACTAAAAGTTTCTTACAGGAGCTTTATTCATTTTTTCTTATAAATATTTGTCTTCTAACCTCAAAATTAAAGGAAGTTTATTCAGATGTTTAAAATTTGATGCATTTAATGTAATGAGTCTTCGTCCTGTGCAGCTTTAACGTGTGACTCAGGAAGTCTTCTTCTCTGATCTCTTGTTGTGTGATGAAACAGCTGATGGCAAACTAAAATGTGTTTTCTCTGTTTGCCATGAAGACTCCTCCATCTTTATTAACCTTCATTAACTTTTATTTCACAGCTGCCCCCCCCTCCCCTCAGCTGTTAATGAGCAGCTCCAATAAAAACCTTTTATTTCCTCTCCTCCTCCATCAGCAGACTCAGCCAGTGTTTGTCTCAAACAGATTTTATTCAAACTAACAATTAAAAATAGCTTGATGGTGTTTACATTCAGAAAGGATCAGCTGAGAACAGTCTGAACTCTTCACACAGTCTGTACAGCGTCTGACCGAGGCTCAGCACGAGGTGAACGTCTTCCAGAAGAAGTTTTTGCAGCCGGCCTTCCTCTCTCGGGGGGCGAGAAGCGGCCCGCTGCCGGCCGCTCGCTCCAGATCTACGTGGATGTCTTCAGCTTCTCCTTCATTCAGAGGGAAGTTTTCCTCCTCCAACGCCTCGTTCTCCATCTGCAGGATATCAGAGAGGAGCAGCTCCGCCAGCGAGGCCCGAGACACGTCCTGAAAACACAGAGAGGGAAACAGGAACATTAACACAGACCTTTAACTCAGAGGTTTTTTAGGTTTGTGCTGATCAACTGGAGCTAAACAAACTGTTCTCTTGTAGCGGGTAAACAGACTGTAACGTCTGCAGCGGGTAAACAGGCTGTAACGTCTGCAGCAGGTAAACAGACTGTAACGTCTGCAGGTAAACAGACTGTAACGTCTGCAGCAGGTAAACAGACTGTAACGTCTGCAGCGGGTAAAAAGACTGTAACGTCTGCAGGTAAACAGGCTGTAACGTCTGCAGGTAAACAGGCTGTAACGTCTGCAGCAGAAAAACAGACTAACGTCTGCAGGTAAACAGACTGTAACGTCTGCAGGTAAACAGACTGTAACGTCTGCAGGTAAACAGACTGTAACGTCTGCAGGTAAACAGACTGTAACGTCTGCAGCAGGTAAACAGACTGTAACGTCTGCAGCAGGTAAACAGACTGTAACGTCTGCAGGTAAACAGACTGTAACGTCTGCAGCAGGTAAACAGACTATAACGTCTGCAGGTAAACAGACTGTAACGTGTGCAGCAGGTAAACAGACTATAACGTCTGCAGGTAAACAGACTGTAACGTCTGCAGCGGGTAAACAGACTGTAACGTCTGCAGCGGGTAAACAGACTGTAACGCCTGCAGCAGGTAAACAGACTGTAATGTCTGCAGCAGGTAAACAGACTGTAACGTCTGCAGGTAAACAGACTGTAACGCCTGCAGCAGGTAAACAGACTGTAACATCTGCAGCAGGTAAACAGACTGTAATGTCTGCAGCAGGTAAACAGACAGTAACGTCTGCAGGTAAACAGACTGTAACGTCTGCAGCAGGTAAACAGACTGTAACGCCTGCAGCAGGTAAACAGACTGTAATGTCTGCAGCAGGTAAACAGACTGTAACGTCTGCAGGTAAACAGACTGTAACGTCTGCAATAGGTAAACAGACTGTAACGTGTGCAGCAGGTAAACAGACTGTAACGTCTGCAGGTAAACAGACTGTAACGTCTGCAGCAGGTAAACAGACTGTAACGTCTGCAGCAGGTAAACAGGCTGTAACGTCTACAGCATGTAAACAGACTGTAACGCCTGCAGCAGGTAAACAGACTGTAACGTCTGCAGCAGGTAAACAGACTGTAACGTCTGCAGCAGGTAAACAGACTGTAACGTCTGCAGCAGGAAAACAGACTGTAACGTCTGCAGCAGATAAACAGACTGAAACGCCTGCAGCAGGTAAACAGACTGTAACGTCTGCAGCAGGTAAACAGACTGTAACGCCTGCAGCAGGTAAACAGACTGTAACGTCTGCAGCAGGTAAACAGACTGTAACGCCTGCAGCAGGTAAACAGACTGTAACGCCTGCAGCAGGTAAACAGACTGTAACGTCTGCAGCAGGTAAACAAACTGTAACGCCTGCAGGTAAACAGACTGTAACGTCTGCAGCAGGTAAACAGACTGTAACGCCTGCAGGTAAACAGACTGTAACGTCTGCAGCAGGTAAACAGACTGTAACGCCTGCAGCAGATAAACAGACTGTAACGTCTGCAGGTAAACAGACTGTAACGTGTGCAGCAGGTAAACAGACTGTAACGTCTGCAGGTAAACAGACTGTAACGTGTGCAGCGGGTAAACAGACTGTAACGTCTGCAGCAGGTAAACAGACTGTAACGTCTGCAGCGGGTAAACAGACTGTAACGTCTGCAGCGGGTAAACAGACTATAACGTCTGCAGCAGGTAAACAGACTGTAACGCCTGCAGCAGGTAAACATACTGTAATGTCTGCAGCGGGTAAACAGACTGTAACGTCTGCAGGTAAACAGACTATAACGTCTACAGGTAAACAGACTGTAACGTGTGCAGCAGGTAAACAGACTGTAACGTCTGCAGGTAAACAGACTGTAACGCCTGCAGCAGGTAAACAGACTGTAACGTCTGCAGCAGGTAAACAAACTGTAACGCCTGCAGGTAAACAGACTGTAACGTCTGCAGCAGGTAAACAGACTGTAACGCCTGCAGCAGATAAACAGACTGTAACGTCTGCAGCAGGTAAACAGACTGTAACGCCTGCAGCAGGTAAACAGACTGTAATGTCTGCAGGTAAACAGACTGTAACGTCTGCAGCAGGTAAACAGACTGTAACGTCTGCAGCAGGTAAACAGGCTGTAACGTCTACAGCATGTAAACAGACTGTAACGCCTGCAGCAGGTAAACAGACTGTAACGTCTGCAGCAGGTAAACAGACTGTAACGTCTGCAGCAGGTAAACAGACTGTAACGTCTGCAGCAGGTAAACAGACTGTAACGTCTGCAGCAGATAAACAGACTGTAACGCCTGCAGCAGGTAAACAGACTGTAACGTCTGCAGCAGGTAAACAGACTGTAACGCCTGCAGCAGGTAAACAGACTGTAACGTCTGCAGCAGATAAACAGACTGTAACGCCTGCAGCAGGTAAACAGACTGTAACGTCTGCAGCAGGTAAACAGACTGTAACGCCTGCAGCAGGTAAACAGACTGTAACATCTGCAGCAGGTAAACAAACTGTAACGCCTGCAGGTAAACAGACTGTAACGTCTGCAGCAGGTAAACAGACTGTAACGCCTGCAGCAGGTAAACAGACTGTAACGTCTGCAGGTAAACAGACTGTAACGTGTGCAGCGGGTAAACAGACTGTAACGTCTGCAGCAGGTAAACAGACTGTAACGTCTGCAGCGGGTAAACAGACTGTAACGTCTGCAGCGGGTAAACAGACTATAACGTCTGCAGCAGGTAAACAGACTGTAACGCCTGCAGCAGGTAAACATACTGTAATGTCTGCAGCGGGTAAACAGACTGTAACGTCTGCAGGTAAACAGACTATAACGTCTACAGGTAAACAGACTGTAACGTGTGCAGCAGGTAAACAGACTGTAACGTCTGCAGGTAAACAGACTGTAACGCCTGCAGCAGGTAAACAGACTGTAACGTCTGCAGCAGGTAAACAAACTGTAACGCCTGCAGGTAAACAGACTGTAACGTCTGCAGCAGGTAAACAGACTGTAACGCCTGCAGCAGATAAACAGACTGTAATGTCTGCAGGTAAACAGACTGTAACGTCTGCAGCAGGTAAACAGACTGTAACGTCTGCAGCAGGTAAACAGGCTGTAACGTCTACAGCATGTAAACAGACTGTAACGCCTGCAGCAGGTAAACAGACTGTAACGTCTGCAGCAGGTAAACAGACTGTAACGTCTGCAGCAGGTAAACAGACTGTAACGTCTGCAGCAGATAAACAGACTGTAACGCCTGCAGCAGGTAAACAGACTGTAACGTCTGCAGCAGGTAAACAGACTGTAACGCCTGCAGCAGGTAAACAGACTGTAACGTCTGCAGCAGATAAACAGACTGTAACGCCTGCAGCAGGTAAACAGACTGTAACGTCTGCAGCAGGTAAACAGACTGTAACGCCTGCAGCAGGTAAACAGACTGTAACATCTGCAGCAGGTAAACAAACTGTAACGCCTGCAGGTAAACAGACTGTAACGTCTGCAGCAGGTAAACAGACTGTAACGCCTGCAGGTAAACAGACTGTAACGTCTGCAGCAGGTAAACAGACTGTAACGCCTGCAGCAGATAAACAGACT
This sequence comes from Labrus mixtus, assembly GCF_963584025.1. NCBI lineage: Eukaryota > Metazoa > Chordata > Actinopteri > Labriformes > Labridae > Labrus > Labrus mixtus. Next base: position 29,928,245 of record NC_083620.1, on the reverse strand, counting down.
GTAACGTCTGCAGGTAAACAGACTGTAACGTGTGCAGCAGGTAAACAGACTGTAACGTCTGCAGGTAAACAGACTGTAACGTGTGCAGCGGGTAAACAGACTGTAACGTCTGCAGCAGGTAAACAGACTGTAACGTCTGCAGCGGGTAAACAGACTGTAACGTCTGCAGCGGGTAAACAGACTATAACGTCTGCAGCAGGTAAACAGACTGTAACGCCTGCAGCAGGTAAACATACTGTAATGTCTGCAGCGGGTAAACAGACTGTAACGTCTGCAGGTAAACAGACTATAACGTCTACAGGTAAACAGACTGTAACGTGTGCAGCAGGTAAACAGACTGTAACGTCTGCAGGTAAACAGACTGTAACGCCTGCAGCAGGTAAACAGACTGTAACGTCTGCAGCAGGTAAACATACTGTAATGTCTGCAGCGGGTAAACAGACTGTAACGTCTGCAGGTAAACAGACTATAACGTCTACAGGTAAACAGACTGTAACGTGTGCAGCAGGTAAACAGACTGTAACGTCTGCAGGTAAACAGACTGTAACGTCTGCAGGTAAACAGACTGTAACGTCTGCAGCAGGTAAACAGACTGTAACGCCTGCAGCAGATAAACAGACTGTAACGTCTGCAGGTAAACAGACTGTAACGTGTGCAGCAGGTAAACAGACTGTAACGTCTGCAGGTAAACAGACTGTAACGTGTGCAGCGGGTAAACAGACTGTAACGTCTGCAGCAGGTAAACAGACTGTAACGTCTGCAGTGGGTAAACAGACTGTAACGTCTGCAGCGGGTAAACAGACTATAACGTCTGCAGCAGGTAAACAGACTGTAACGCCTGCAGCAGGTAAACATACTGTAATGTCTGCAGCGGGTAAACAGACTGTAACGTCTGCAGGTAAACAGACTATAACGTCTACAGGTAAACAGACTGTAACGTGTGCAGCAGGTAAACAGACTGTAACGTCTGCAGGTAAACAGACTGTAACGTCTGCAGGTAAACAGACTGTAACGTCTGCAGGTAAACAGACTGTAACGTCTGCAGGTAAACAGACTAACGTCTGCAGCAGGTAAACAGACTGTAACGTCTGCAGGTAAACAGATTATAACGTCTGCAGCAGGTAAACAGACTGTAACGCCTGCAGCGGGTAAACAGACTGTAACGCCTGCAGCGGGTAAACAGACTGTAACGTCTGCAGCGGGTAAACAGACTGTAACGTCTGCAGGTAAACAGACTGTAACGTCTGCAGGTAAACAGACTGTAACGCCTGCAGCGGGTAAACAGACTGTAACGTCTGCAGCAGGTAAACAGACTGTAACATCTGCAGCAGGTAAACAGACTGTAACGTCTGCAGCGGGTAAACAGACTGTAACGTCTGCAGCGGGTAAACAGACTGTAACGTCTGCAGCGGGTAAACAGACTGTAACGTCTGCAGGTAAACAGACTGTAACGTCTGCAGGTAAACAGACTATAACGTCTGCAGGTAAACAGACTGTAACGTCAGCAGCAGGTAAACAGACTGTAACATCTGCAGCAGGTAAACAGACTGTAACGTGTGCAGCGGGTAAACAGACTGTAACGTCTGCAGCGGGTAAACAGACTGTAACGTCTGCAGCGGGTAAACAGACTGTAACGTCTGCAGGTAAACAGACTGTAACGTCTGCAGCAGGTAAACAGACTGTAACGTCTGCAGCGGGTAAACAGACTGTAACGTCTGCAGCGGGTAAACAGACTGTAACGTCTGCAGGTAAACAGACTGTAACGTCTGCAGGTGAACAGACTATAACGTCTGCAGGTAAACAGACTGTAACGTCAGCAGCAGGTAAACAGACTGTAACATCTGCAGCAGGTAAACAGACTGTAACGTGTGCAGCGGGTAAAAAGACTGTAACGTCTGCAGCGGGTAAACAGACTGTAACGTCTGCAGGTAAACAGACTGTAACGTGTGCAGCAGGTAAACAGACTGTAACGTCTGCAGGTAAACAGACTGTAACGTCTGCAGGTAAACAGACTGTAACGTGTGCAGGTAAACAGACTGTAACATCTGCAGGTAAACAGACTGTAACGTCTGCAGGTAAACAGACTGTAACGTGTGCAGCAGGTAAACAGACTGTAAAGTCTGCAGGTAAACAGACTGTAACGTCTGCAGGTAAACAGACTGTAACGTCTGCAGGTAAACAGACTGTAACGTGTGCAGCAGGTAAACAGACTGTAACGTCTGCAGGTAAACAGACTGTAACGTCTGCAGGTAAACAGACTAATGTCTGCAGCGGGTAAACAGACTGTAACGTCTGCAGGTAAACAGACTGTAAGGTCTGCAGGTAAACAGACTGTAACGTCTGCAGCAGGTAAACAGACTGTAACGTCTGCAGCGGGTAAACAGGCTGTAACGTCTGCAGCGGGTAAACAGGCTGTAACATCTGCAGGTAAACAGACTGTAACGTCTGCAGCAGGTAAACAGACTGTAACGTCTGCAGGTAAACAGACTGTAACGTCTGCAGCAGGTAAACAGACTGTAACGTCTGCAGCAGGTAAACAGACTGTAACGTCTGCAGCAGGTAAACAGACTGTAACGTCTGCAGGTAAACAGACTGTAACGTCTGCAGCGGGTAAACAGACTGTAACGTCTGCAGCGGGTAAACAGACTGTAACGTCTGCAGCAGGTAAACAGACTGTAATGTCTGCAGCGGGTAAACAGACTGTAACGTCTGCAGCAGGTAAACAGACTGTAATGTCTGCAGCGGGTAAACAGACTGTAACGTCTGCAGGTAAACAGACTGTAATGTCTGCAGCGGGTAAACAGACTGTATCGTCTGCAGCAGGTAAACAGACTGTAATGTCTGCAGCGGGTAAACAGACTGTAACGTCTGCAGCAGGTAAACAGACTGTAATGTCTGCAGCAGGTAAACAGACTGTAATGTCTGCAGCGGGTAAACAGACTGTAACGTCTGCAGCAGGTAAACAGACTGTAAAGTCTGCAGGTAAACAGACTGTAATGTCTGCAGCGGGTAAACAGACTGTAACGTCTGCAGCAGGTAAACAGACTGTAACGTCTGCAGGTAAACAGACTGTAACGTCTGCAGCGGGTAAACAGACTGTAACGTCTGCAGCGGGTAAACAGACTGTAATGTCTGCAGCGGGTAAACAGACTGTAACGTCTGCAGCGGGTAAACAGACTGTAACGTCTGCAGCGGGTAAACAGACTGTAATGTCTGCAGCGGGTAAACAGACTGTAATGTCTGCAGCGGGTAAACAGACTGTAACGTCTGCAGCGGGTAAACAGACTGTAAAGTCTGCAGGTAAACAGACTGTAATGTCTGCAGCGGGTAAACAGACTGTAACGTCTGCAGCAGGTAAACAGACTGTAAAGTCTGCAGGTAAACAGACTGTAATGTCTGCAGCGGGTAAACAGACTGTAACGTCTGCAGCGGGTAAACAGACTATAACGTCTGCAGCGAGTAAACAGACTGTAACATCTGCAGGTAAACAGACTGTAACGTCTGCAGGTAAACAGACTGTAACGTCTGCAGCGGGTAAACAGACTGTAACGTCTGCAGCAGGTAAACAGACTGTAACGTCTGCAGGTAAACAGACTGTAAAGTCTGCAGGTAAACAGACTGTAATGTCTGCAGCGGGTAAACAGACTGTAACGTCTGCAGCAGGTAAACAGACTGTAACGTCTGCAGGTAAACAGACTGTAACGTCTGCAGGTAAACAGACTGTAACGTGTGCAGCAGGTAAACAGACTGTAACGTCTGCAGGTAAACAGACTGTAATGTCTGCAGGTAAACAGACTGTAACGTCTGCAGGTAAACAGACTGTAACGTGTGCAGCAGGTAAACAGGCTGTAACGTCTGCAGGTAAACAGACTGTAACGTGTGCAGCAGGTAAACAGACTGTAACGTCTGTAGGTAAACAGACTGTAACGTCTGCAGGTAAACAGACTGTAACGTGTGCAGCAGGTAAACAGACTGTAACGTCTGCAGGTAAACAGACTGTAACGTCTGCAGGTAAACAGACTGTAACGTCTGCAGGTGAACAGACTATAACGTCTGCAGGTAAACAGACTGTAACGTGTGCAGGTAAACAGACTGTAATGTCTGCAGGTAAACAGACTGTAACGTCTGCAGCGGGTAAACAGGCTGTAACGTCTGCAGCAGGTAAACAGGCTGTAACGTCTGCAGCGGGTAAACAGACTGTAACGTCTGCAGGTAAACAGACTGTAACGTCTGCAGCAGGTAAACAGGCTGTAACGTCTGCAGCGGGTAAACAGACTGTAACATCTGCAGGTAAACAGACTGTAACGTCTGCAGGTAAACAGACTGTAACGCCTGCAGCAGGTAAATAGGCTGTAACGTCTGCATGTAAACAGACTGTAATGCCTGCAGCAGGTAAACAGACTGTAACGTCTGCAGCGGGTAAACAGGCTGTAACGTCTGCAGCGGGTAAACAGACTGTAACGCCTGCAGCGGGTAAACAGACTGTAACGTCTGCAGGTAAACAGACTGTAACGTCTGCAGCAGGTAAACAGACTGTAACGCCTGCAGCGGGTAAAAAGACTGTAACGTCTGCAGCGGGTAAACAGACTGTAACGCCTGCAGCGGGTAAACAGACTGTAACGTCTGCAGGTAAACAGACTGTAACGTCTGCAGCGGGTAAACAGGCTGTAACATCTGCAGCAGGTAAACAGACTGTAACGTCTGCAGCAGGTAAACAAACTGTAACGTCTGCAGGTAAACAGACTGTAACGCCTGCAGCGGGTAAACAGGCTGTAACGTCTGCATGTAAACAGACTGTAACGCCTGCAGCAGGTAAACAGACTTGAACGTCTGCAGCGGGTAAACAGGCTGTAACGTCTGCAGCGGGTATACAGACTGTAACGTCTGCAGCGGGTAAACAGACTGTAACGCCTGCAGCGGGTAAACAGACTGTAACGTCTGCAGGTAAACAGACTGTAACGTCTGCAGCGGGTAAACAGACTGTAACGCCTGCAGCGGGTAAACAGACTGTAACGTCTGCATCAGGTAAACAGACTGTAACCTCTGCAGCGGGTAAACAGACTGTAACGTCTGCAGCGGGTAAACAGACTGTAACGTCTGCAGCAGGTAAACAGACTGTAACGTCTGCAGGTAAACAGACTGTAACGTCTGCAGCGGGTAAACAGACTGTAACGTCTGCAGCAGGTAAACAGACTGTAACGTCTGCAGGTAAACAGACTGTAACGTCTGCAGCGGGTAAACAGACTGTAACGTCTGCAGCAGGTAAACAGACTGTAACGTCTGCAGCGGGTAAACAGACTGTAATGTCTGCAGCGGGTAAACAGACTGTAACGTCTGCAGCAGGTAAACAGACTGTAACGTCTGCAGCGGGTAAACAGACTGTAACGTCTGCAGCGGGTAAACAGACTGTAACGTCTGCAGCGGGTAAACAGACTGTAACGTCTGCAGCGGGTAAACAGACTGTAACGTCTGCAGCGGGTAAACAGACTGTAACGTCTGCATCAGGTAAACAGACTGTAACCTCTGCAGCGGGTAAACAGACTGTAACGTCTGCAGCGGGTAAACAGACTGTAACGTCTGCAGCAGGTAAACAGACTGTAACGTCTGCAGGTAAACAGACTGTAACGTCTGCAGCGGGTAAACAGACTGTAACCTCTGCAGCGGGTAAACAGACTGTAACGTCTGCAGGTAAACAGACTGTAACGTCTGCAGCAGGTAAACAGACTGTAACGTCTGCAGCGGGTAAACAGACTGTAACGTCTGCAGCGGGTAAACAGACTGTAACCTCTGCAGCGGGTAAACAGACTGTAACGTCTGCAGCGGGTAAACAGACTGTAACGTCTGCAGCAGGTAAACAGACTGTAACCTCTGCAGCGGGTAAACAGACTGTAACGTCTGCAGCGGGTAAACAGACTGTAACCTCTGCAGCAGGTAAACAGACTGTAACGTCTGCAGGTAAACAGACTGTAACGTCTGCAGGTAAACAGACTGTAACGTCTGCAGGTAAACAGACTGTAACGTCTGCAGCAGCTAAACAGACTGTAACGTCTGCAGCAGGTAAACAGACTGTAACGTCTGCAGGTAAACAGACTGTAACGTCTGCAGCAGGTAAACAGACTGTAACGTCTGCAGCAGCTAAACAGACTGTAACGTCTCTCTACAGAGAGAAACCTTTTTGTTTTTAAACACAAACAGCTGTTACGTCTCTACAAACACACCTCACTACATTCATAAACACTTTAACCTCACAGGACAGAGGAGTTACTCGTCTACCTCAACCTCGATGTGTTGGATTATTTGTGTCATTGTGAAACAAACTAAATTCTGGAGGCTGAGCTGGACCACTTACTCCTGTGTTCTGTGACCTTAAAATTACTGTTTTTGTCAATGGAGTCTGGTGGGCTTTTTTTTTTTAAATCAACTAAACAAACAAGAGGAGCCGTACAGAACGATAAAGAATGCAGACTAACTATTTGTATAATTTATCTGAGCTACAAGGCAACATTCGGCTGTCATGTTTGGTTCACTATGACTCGGCTCAGCAACTATAAAAATATGAAACTAAAAAGTAGAATTTCTTTAAATGATTCTGGAGCACAGATTCATGATGCAGTGTTTGTCGATGTTTAACTATCACTTGTTGGTCCTGAAGATGCTCCTACGAGGACGGCTCATGTTTGTGGAAAGTTTTACCGTCGTGCCAGACGTAACAACATAACATGTCTCTATATCCGACCGGAAACAGATCTCTTTCGAGCCGAGGACAGATGATGTCATCAGTGACATCACAAGACTGACAGTATTAATGTTCAAAGACATGACGATGGCTGAGCTCAGTAACGACGCTTTTGCAGAAAAAAAACAGTCTGAAAAAGAGCTTCACATTTAGTCTCCGAGCATCATCAAACGTCAGTCGTTTAAAAAGAGACAACAGGAGCTTCTTCCTCAAACCACCGGTGCTCATGGAAGGGAAGACTTCAAAAGGAACAGGAAGATCAGTTGTTTGTTTGCATTGTTTATTTTTTAGTATTTATCACATAAAAATGTTTTTGACTGATGTTCAAATCCGTTTCTATTGAAACGTTTTATTTTAAATACAGATCTTATTCGTTCCCTTTCTCTGCCACTATATATTTAATATCTTTACAGCATGTTCAGAAAAAACAGACTTCATATTTGTTTTTCAGCCCTGAGTTCTGACTGCAGGTGACGTCCTTTAAGACGAGCAGCATCCTGACAGGCATAACCCGGGGGCAATAAAGACAGAAGAAGAAATCATAATCCGATCTTCAGTCAGTAGAACTGAATTTGATCCTGATATTGATTTAAATAAAGTTTCTACAACATCACCTGTCCAACTCACCATGCTTTTTCTGATGCCAATTTTTCTTCTGAAGCACTTTTGTATTTCAGGTTCATAAATAGCAGCCTACCTACCTACCTGTCTGTCTGTCTGAGAAATATTTGAGACGTTTTGACTTCATTGTTTAATTTTGTTTTGTAATAAATTAAATAATACAATTGTCATTTATAAATGTTAAAATATTTAAATATGTCAAAAACACATTTTGTTATTTGTTCATTGTTTAACACTTTTGCAGCTGTTTGAATAAAACTTTATTTAAACTAACCAAACAATACAAACTATCTCTAATGACACATTCTGTTAGATTTTTAAAGTTATTAGTTTAACTGTATAATATATACAACAATGTTTTTTTGTGAATATAAAATAAAGTTGAACCTGCTGCAGACTGAAGAGACCAAAAGTTGTTGTTATGAAGAAACCGTAGAAGAAGAAAAAAAGCCGTTTGAGGGTTTCATTGAAAGAATGTCTCTCCGTGTGTCTGTATGACTGCGTGTGTGTGTGTGTGTGTGTGTGTGTGCGTGTGTGTGTGTGTGTCGGACCTGTTTGGAGCCCAGCTGCGGGGTCCGGTGCAGCAGCAGGCGGAGTTTGGAGTCTCTCTGTGCGGCGGAGGAGCAGCTGATGGAGGCGGTGAGGGAGAGGAGGAGCAGCAGGAGGTGCGAGGAGGAGACCATCTTCATCACCTGTCTGTCTGTCTGTCTGTCTGTGTGTTTGTCTGTGTGTCTGTCTGTCTGTCTGTCTGTCTGTGTGTTTGTCTGTGTGTCTGTCTGTCTGTCTGCGGGTCGGAGGATCTTCTGGCTCTGTCCCGTCAGAGCGGCTCTTATACAGCCCCGCTGACGTCACTGATCACCGGGCGGGGGAGGGGTTTCGGTGGGGGGGGGGGGGGGGTGACTGATGATGATGTTGATGATGATTGTGTTTTGCGCCTCCTGCTTTAGTGAAATGATCCGTTTTCACTTTTTCTTTCCTTCCTGCTGCTCAGTTGACAGAGTTTCTCATCCTGAGGCTCGCGGCCCCCCGGCAGGACGCAGACAGGGCGGCCAGGATGAGATTTACTGTTTCAATATTCAGTGTTTTTATTTCAACCTGCAGCGTTTTTTTTATAAAATGTTTACCTGTAAGGGTGCAGAGAGTCACACAAACATGTTTCAAGACAATAATGTCAAGATTCATTCAGAAAGGATTCTGCACTCTGCACTCCTGAACATATCGAGATAAACTCAGGAGGACTATGGGCGTGCATTAGGCCCCGGGTCCACCTGCCGTTTATTCCAGGTTAGAAAAGCGCTGGCTGCAGCTTGGGAGCGCCGGCATGAAGCGTTT